>NC_134898.1:34354935-34364935 GCF_041734735.1 Babylonia areolata
ATGGGGAAGGTGGTGGGTGGGGGATCGGGGGGACGGGGGGGGGGGGGTCAGAGGGCTTGGAAGAAGTGGGGTTGGGGGGAGGATGGGAGAGCAGAAGGAAGAGAGAGGAGGGGGGGTGATGGAGGGGAAGGGGGTGTGGTAGAGGTGGGGGTGAGGTGGGAAGTAGTAAGGGTACGAACGCAACAACAGCGCTGATGCAATTTTTGTTGCTGTTGTTGCTGTGTGGCGGTGGGTGTGTTGAAACCTATGTGTGTCGTCATCACGTGTGTAGATAGATAGGCACCATTTTGTTGTGCGCGCTTATCACACACACACACACACACACATATATATATATATATATATATATATATATATAGAGAGAGAGAGAGAGAGAGAGAGAGAGAGATGATATCGCAAAACATCTAGCTTCACATCTTTTTTTTTCTTTCTTTCCCCACAAACCAAGCCGCGGTTGGAAGAAGACACGTTTGCCTTCACAAACTGAATGACTGAAGCCGAGGTGACGTGACAAAACATGTCCACCGGCTTGGGAACGCTGACCCATGGTATTCTACAGCTGGTGTTCTTTTCCGACTGAACTACAGAGTCGCCGAGTACGGGGATGTCTGTACTGGAGGTCTAACTGATTGATAAGTCAGGATTTACGAGTACGCATAATGTCCAAGTGATGGATTTTGATACTTGTCCGTCTCGGTTAGTTCAAGTTGGTGGGTCGTCCTTAGGACTGATGTCCGTGTTCACTGGCCGGTTAGTTAAAGTTGGTGGGTCGTCCTAAGGACTGATGTCCGTGTTCACTGGCCGGTTAGTTCAAGTTGGTGGGTCGTCCTAAGGACTGATGTCCGTGTACACTGGCCAGTTAAAGTTGGTGGGTCGTCCTAAGGACTGATGTACGTGTTCACTGGCCGGATAGTTCAAGTTGGTGGGTCGTCCTAAGGACTGATGTCCGTGTACACTGGCCAGTTAAAGTTGGTGGATCGTCCTAAGGACTGATGTACGTGTACACTGGCCGGTTAGTTAAAGTTGGTTGGTCGTCCTAAGGACTGATGTCCGTGTACACTGGCCAGTTAAAGTTGGTGGGTCGTCCTAAGGACTGATGTACGTGTACACTGGCCGGTTAGTTCAAGTTGGTGGGTCGTCCTAAGGACTGATGTCCGTGTTCACTGGCCGGTTAGTTAAAGTTGGTTGGTCGTCCTAAGGACTGATGTCCGTGTTCACTGGCCGGTTAGTTCAAGTTGGTGGGTCGTCCTTAGGACTGATGTCCGTGTTCACTGGCCGGTTAGTTCAAGTTGGTGGGTCGTCCTAAGGACTGATGTCCGTGTGCACTGGCTGGTTAGTTAAAGTTGGTGGGTCGTCCTAAGGACTGATGTACGAGTACACTGGCTGCACTATTGTTGATCACTTTTAGCAGGAAGCTTGTGGAAAGGGGTGGTGGTGGTGGTGGTGGTGGTATTTCTATGCACTTGATAAACTAGAACCAGACGTGGTGTGTGTGTGTGTATGTGTGTGTGTGTGTGTGTGTGTGTGTGTGTGTGTGTGTGTGTGTGTGTGTGTGAGTGAGTGAGTGAGGGTATGTGTGTGTGAGTGTCTCTGTGTGTGTGTGTGTGTGTGTGTGTGTGTGTGTGAGTGTGTGAGTGAGTGAGTGTGTGTGTGTGTGTGTGTGTGTGTGTGTGTGTGTGTGTAGTGAGTGAGAGAGAGAGAGTGTGTGTGTGTGTGTGTGTGTGTGTGAGTGAGTGAGTGAGTGAGAGAGAGAGTGTGTGTGTGTGTGAGTGAGTGAGTGAGTGAGAGAGAGAGAGTGTGTGTGTGTGTGAGTGAGTGAGTGAGTGAGTGAGAGAGAGAGAGAGTGTGTGTGTGTGTGTGTGTGAGTGAGTGAGTGAGTGAGAGAGAGTGTGTGTGTGTGTGTGTGTGTGTGTGTGTGTGTGTGTGAGTGAGTGAGTGAGTGAGAGAGAGTGTGTGTGTGTGTGTGTGTGTGTGTGTGTGAGTGAGTGAGTGAGTGAGAGAGAGAGTGTGTGTGTGTGTGTGTGTGTGTGTGAGTGAGTGAGTGAATGAGTGAGAGAGAGAGTGTGTGTGTGTGTGTGAGTGAGTGAGTGAGAGAGAGAGAGTGTGTGTGTGTGTGAGTGAGTGAGTGAGTGAGTGAGTGAGTGAGAGAGAGAGTGTGTGTGTGTGTGAGTGAGTGAGTGAGTGAGAGAGAGAGAGTGTGTGAGTGAGTGAGTGAGAGAGAGAGAGAGAGAGAGTGTGTGTGTGTGTGTGTGTGTGTGCGTGAGTGTGTGTGTAGCTCTCCTCCTCCTCTCTGGGGTGGTTTTCTTCCCCGCCTTCCTTCCCTTCACCTCTCCAACCCACACCCCACCCCACCCCCACCCTACAGACACACACAACACACACACTCTACTCCTCTGCCCAACCCCTCCTACCCCCGATACGACTTCATCTTTTCATTGTCCTCATCTGGTGCCAGAGTCCCTCCATCCATCTTGTGGCGCCCGCCCTGACAGGAGGCGGTACCCCCATCCCTACCACCCCCCTCACCACCTCCCTCCTTCACACCCCACCCACCCCACCCCCACACACCCCTTCCCGTGGTGCCGGCCACCCTTCCTTCAAAACAAAAGTATCAGCAGCTGGGCTTCGGTGGTGAGAGTCTTAAAAAAAAGAAAAGAAAAAAAAAAGATGTGCCAGGGGAGAAGTCTCTGAAACATTTATTCAGTCTTCAGTCCTTCCAAAACGTACTGTCGGATGGGCTGTCAAAGTGTTGGGGGAGAGAAAGTGAGAGACAGAGGCAGAGATAGATACAGACAGAGAGACAGGGAGACAGAGACACACACAGAAAAAAAAGAGAGATAGAGAGAGAGATAGAGACAGAGACAAGAGAAACACAGAGACAGAGACACACAGAGACAAACAGACAGAAAGAGAGAGAGAAAAAAGAGATAGACACAAAGAAAGAGTGTGAGAGAGAGAGAGAGAGAGAGAGACAGAGAGAGACAGAGAGAGAGAGAGACTGAGAGAGAGCGACAGAGAGAAAGAGACAGTGAGATAGAGACAGAGAGACAGAGATAGGGAGAGAGAGAGACAGAGACAGGCAGACAGAGAGACAGAGCAAAAAACAAAACGTCAGGAGAACAAGTCCCTGTAACATTAATTTTATTCAGTCTCTCAGTCCAGTGTGAACCTCTTGTCTTAGAGTGTCGTGGGAGTTCTGGTGTCGTCGTTCATTCATTGGTTCGTCAGATGACTACTGTCACCCCACCACCCCTCCTCCCCCCCTCCCGCACCCACACCTCCACCCACTCTGTAGTGGGCTGCGGGAAGAAGTTGAAAACTTACTTCACTGTTCCTGTAGTCATTTGTACGGGGGGATGTATGAGATAAAGTCAATATATGCGTTCGAATCTTTCAGGCAAATAATTGATTGCTCTCCAGTAGGTACCATGGTAAGTAAACTCTTTATGGCAGGTTGTCTGGAACTGAGAGATTCCATCGTCAATGTTTAGTCATCTCGAGAGAAATGTTGGAAAAGTTCCCTGATCTTGGAGGACTTTTGTTTTTGAATGTGTTGCACTGATCCCCCAAAATAGAATCGAATCGTTAACTCAACTACAAGTGGGTCTGTCCTCAGGAGAGAAGCTGACAGGTTTAATAAAACACCCTCCACCGGGACTTTAGTTTTCAGTGTCGAATCGAGTCGAGTCACCCTCTGGAACTTTTTTTTTTTCTTTTGTTCTGACAAAAGAGAATCTGTCACTGACAGTCGGCTGTGTGACTGAAGCGTCTAACATCAATGAGTTTATTCTCCGTCATTGTCGCTTTCGGTTGACGTTACAGTGATCGTGGAGAGTGGGGGCTTTCTGTCGTGTATATTTGTGTCATCCCTGTGGAGTGTCGTCACGGTGGAGTGTCGTCACAGTGACGTCACAGTGTAGTGTCGTCACAGTGGATGCAAACTCTGCCCTTCCTCTGTCCTGCAGGATTCAGGGCCAGATGTGTAAGCTCTCTCTCTCTCTCTCTCTCGGTTCATCGCTCTCTGTCTCTCTGTCCCTGTCTTTCTCTGTCTTTTTCTTCTTATTCTCTCTCTGTCTCTCTCTCTCTCTCTCACTTTCCCCCTCTCTCCCCGTGTACCCCCTTCTCATTTTCCCCCCTCTGTATCTTCCTCCTCTCCCCCTGTTGCTGTTTTTTCTCCATTTTCTTCACACACACACAGAGAGAGAGAGAGAGAGAGAGAGAGAGAGAGAGAGAGACGCGCGCGCGCTTACTACTAATACGCACACTACTACAAAGACGCACACTGAGACACAGGTTCAGAATTTCGTTGCTTCACGTGTTTCGTTTCCCAGTGTGTACCCACCAAAGGAGTCTGCACATTCAGGCGCTGCACGACACGCGGGGAGGTGGGAGGGGTGGAAGCCAATCAAAACAGACAGATAGAAATGATCAATGTCATGGCACACAATAAACTGCGACAAAATGCAGTCATATGATATGATACGAAAACCATACGATATAATAGAATAGAATATAATATAATATAACATAGTATGATACAATGTAATGTTGAATATAAAGTAATAAACAATACAATGTAATAAAATAACAGAAAAAAAATTAACACTCGCTGTTAGCACTTATAATTAAATAACAGGACAAAACCAAACCCAACAACAACACTCTGACATTCACTCTAAGCAATATAATGTTATAAGAGAGAGAGAAACAACAACAACAACAACAACAAACCTCAACACACATTGTATGCCATGCATAGAAACATCTCAAACAGATACACACAACGCAAAACGCGTACGTGTGTAGCGCCATTCGATACTTTTCCGTGTTAAAAAAAAAAATAAAAAAATAAATAAAATTGTAGTCTGATATCACGGGCATAAATCACGGTCCGGGTATTCGCCATGCGATACCATACCCACAACCGCCGTTGAGAAAATAATATTAATATTTGTAAGAGCGTCCGGTTTCACAATTGTGATGAAAAAAAAAAGGAAAAAAAAAAAAAAAGAACCGCTATCTCTCCCATCAACCCAACAACCAACCCACCCCTCGCCCTAAAAACAACGAAAAAAAAAATATATATAGGAGAGAAAATAAAAGGTTTGCTATCTGGATCTTTAGGGAGGGTGAGATTTACAGATTGTGTACGCCATTATTTTGTTCGATGAGTTTCATAGCTGTTGTGTGCCAGCAAGTCACCGAGTTTTAGCACACTTGAGTAGGGCGCCATCTTGCATCGTGCGCACGGGTTTGCAATGCTTTGAATTCTTGCTGAAGATTGGTTTACACTGGCAATCATTTCACATAATTATCATTTTGTTGCGTTGTCGGCTGGGTTCGAAAATGTTTAAAAGTCTCTCTCTCTCTCTCTCTCTCTCTGTGTGTGTGTGTGTGTGTGTGTGTGTGTGTGACAGACAGGAAGAAAGAGAGACAGAGAGAGACAGACAAAGAGAGACAGACAGACAGACAGAGAGACAGACAGACAGAGAAATAACCGTGCCCAGGAGGGGCATAAGAGATATAGGCTGTATTTCACAACGACGCATGCTGGTATAAACCAACAAGCACGGTGTTAAATAATACGAGAACCCACAAATTGGCTGGCGGCAGCTGTGGCGTCCCAAACGAAATGTAAAAAAAAAAATGATCATACCCCACCTCAACCCCCAACCCAACACTTCCACCCACCAGCACCCCACCCCCTCCCGCCCGCCAAAAAAATTTAAAAAAAAATAATCGGAGAATGTTCGCCAATGTGGGCACATTCTCACACACACACACACACACACACACACACATATATATATATATATATATCGATATCTGTGTGGTGTGTGGGGTGTGTGTGTGTGTGTGTTGGGGGGGGGGGGTGCTTGAGTGCGTGTGCGTGCTTGTGTGTGTGTGCGGGGGGTGCGGGGGGTCGTACGGGGGGGGGGGGGGGGGGAGTGTGGCTGATGTGATCAGGGTAATGCAACTTAAAGAATAAAAAACGCGCCATGCAATGAAATGGATTCCATTGTGAACATTTTTACAACACTCCTCCCATCAGTAACTAAAATACAGAAAACGAAAGTGGGGGAGTAAATACTGGTCGACTGGAAAGTTTTTCATACAAGATATTAAAATGATAATTAAAAAAAAATAAAATAAATAAATAAATAAACGTTTTGGCTGGTTAGGGTGAAACTTGACGCAGAACTTAATTTGGGAAGGAAACCAAACTCTGCACATTCCAAACACGGGGTCATTTACACAGCAAGCTGCCTACTCACAGAATAGCCAACTGACAGCTGACTTTAAAAAGCGCTCATCGTTCGTTTCCTGTGTCATTCAGACAGGGTTCAGACAGTAATCAGTCATGCCGACGAACGCACGCACACACAAGTTTGAATATATGAATACATACGAATATATGAATATGAACTGAATCAAGATATATAGATAGATAGATAGATAGATATTGGATCTGTTTATATATCATATATGGCTGCAATGACATAGAACGTATTCAAAAGTGATCTTCGTTCTTGATATACAATGCCCCTCCCCTCCAGAATAGCTAAATGAAAAAAAAAAAAAAAAATAAAAGATAAATAGATATACAAATAAAAATAAGTGAAGTTTCAAGTCTGAAGAATAAGGGGGGAAATGGAGACATTTCTTTCACTGTAGACTTCCTGTTGGAAATGTCGTCCCTTTTAATATCCGTTTGCTAACATGTGAGACAGATAATCCAGTGTTGTTGTTGTTGTTGTTGTTGTTGTCTTTTCTCCCTCCGCACGTATTTATCTCTTGTTGGAAATGTCACTCTTTCAGTTCCTGGAAGGGTAAAATCTTGCTTGATGTCGGTGCTAGCTTGAAAGCGAATCCATGCACATGATTCAAGCAAGTCTCTGACGTTTTTTTTTTGTTTTGTTTTTTGTTTTCTTTCGTTTTGTTTTGGTGTGTGTGTGTGCGTGTGTGTGTGTGTGTGTGTGTGTGTGTGTGTGTGTGTGTGTGTGTGTGTTTGTTTGTTTGTTTGTTTTGTGTGTTTTGTGTGTGTGTGTGTGTGTGTGTGTGTGTGTGTGTGTGTGTGTTGTATTTTCTAAATGACGAATGGAAGCTTTCAATTAAGGATTTTCTTCTCTTTTTTTTTTCTCCGTTAAAAACAACAACAACAACAGCAACAACAACAACAACAACAAAAAAGAAAAGAAAACGTGCGTCTGTTGGGTTTTTGTTGGGGTTTTTGTTGTTGTTTTTTCTTTTCTTGTGTGTGTTTTATTTTGCGTGCACCCATGTGTGTGTGTATTTTGTTCATTCCTAAAGTTTCTTGATTCTCTTCTCACTCCTCCCCCCCTCCCCAATAAAAAGTTGGAACCCCCCTCGCCCCCCCCCCACCACCACCCCCCCCTCCCCCCCAAAAAAAACCCAACAAAACAAAACAAACAACAACCCAGTAGCAGCCAGCAGAAACAACGTACGTGACTCGTATCAAATAAAACTCCACCCCACCATCTCTCTTCTTTCTCTTGTCGACGTCTCCCCCACAGTCCTTCCACCCCTCTATCCCCCTCACCGTCACACCTCTCCTTCCTTTCTGTCCCCCTCCTCCTCTTCTTCCCTCTTCTCTTCCTCCTCATCTTCCTCCTTCTCCTCCTCCTCCTTCTCTTCCTCCTACTCGTCATCCTTCTTCTTCTCTTCCTCCTTCTCTTCCTCTTCATCTTCCTCCTTCTCCTCCCCCTCCTACTTCTCCTCCTCCTTCTTCTTCTCCTCCTCCTCCTTCTTCTTATTATACTTCTCTTCCTCCTCCTTCTCCTCCTCCTCCTTTTCCTTATTATACTTCTCTTCCTCCTCCTTCTCCTCCTTCTTCTTATTATACTTCTCTTCCTCCTCCATCTCCTTCTTCATTTTCTTCTTTTTCTTCTCTCTCTGTCGTTTTCTCGTCACCATCCCAACACTTTTTGTTTTTGGAAAACAGAGAGAAGAGAGGAAAGAGGTTGCAAGGGGGTGGTTGGGGGTTGGGGTACAGAGGTGAGAAACGGGTGGACGAGACAGGACACAGGACGGACACGAAGAGAAGGGCAGAGAGTGGGCGGTTCCATGCGGGGTGGATGGGATGTGGTGGGGTGGCTGCTTCGGGTAATAAATGGGGTGGGTGTTGACTTGAGGACAGGCCGAAGGAAGGAAGGAGTGGGGCGGGGGGTAGGGGGTGGGGGTGGGGGGGAGGAGGCAGGGAAGTGGTGGGAGAGGGGTACGGAGGGTCTCCGTCAGCCAATTAGGAAGGAGTATTGCCTTTCCTGGCGACCTACTCTGGTTTTCGGTCGTCGGAGTGGTATGGGGAGGGGTTTGGGGAGGGTGGTGGTGGTGGACGTCTAAAATAAACCCCCCTGTGTCTCCCGCACGGCAGACTTATTAATCATAGCCATTGCATACAGGTGACACCCACCCAACCCCATCCCCTACCCGCTCTCCCTCACACACACACACACACACACACACACACACACCACCTTACTCTCCCTTCCTCCGGCACACACCCGGCACACACACAGAGATCCACCCCTCCGCTTTCCGTGCCCCCTCCACACTGCTGGGGGATCAACGACACCCTTTAACATGACTGGATGGAGTGCGTGGGTGGGACGGTGGCTGGGTGGTTGGGTGGATCAGATGACTGGGTGGATGGGTGAGGAAGTGGTGGCGAGCTACTATTACCACTACAACTACCATGGAGGAGGTAGCTAACGGAGGAGACGAAGGGACACTGCTGAGGTCGATGGGTTGGAGGGGTGGGGGAAGCTGGGGGTGGGGGGGGGGGAGAGGGTAGGAAACGGTTGGGAGTTCGTTGGTGTAGGTGTAGGTGTAGTGTAGGGGGAATGAAGGAGTTGTCGACCACAACCCCACCCTCTCCACCCTCACCACCCCGTCCAGTCCCCCCCCCCCCACCACCCCACCACCACCCCACTCTCCCGGAAACAAGGCGGCTGGAGGGGTGAGAGGTGACTGGTCAGACATGACCCCCCACCCCCTATCAATAACGCCCCCTCCCCTATCCCCACAACTTACTCCCAGCTCCCCCCAACCTCCCCCCCCCCTCTCTCTCTCTCTCTCTGTCTCTCTCTCCATCCCTATCCCCCTGTCTCCTTCCTTCCGGACAAACACGTCTGTGGTTGTAACTTGACAGACTGCTACGACAACATTCAACAGACGTGTGAGAGGGATTTGTGTGAAGGCGGGTGGCCATAGTGTGATGGCCACAGTGTGATGGCCATAGTGTGAAGACGGATGGCCGTAGTGTGATGGCGGACGGCCATAGTGTGATGGCCACAGTGTGATGGCCATAACGTGAAGACGGATGGCCATAGTGTGATGGCTATATTGTGAAGGCGGATGGCCATAGTGTGATGACCATAGTGTGATTGCTTTATATCATCAGGAAGACTTAAACAAACGGCAGTCACTGATTGCTTTAGTGTGATGGCGGATGGCCGTAGTGTGATGGCCACAGTGTGATGACCATAGTGTGGAGACAGATGGCCATAGTGTGATGGCCACAGTATGATGGCCATAATGTGAAGGCGGATGGCCATAGTGTGATGGCTATATTGTGAAGGCGGATAGCCATAGTGTGATGACCATAGTGTGATTGCTTTATATCATCAGGAAGACTTAAACAAACGACAGTCACTGATTGCTTTATATCATCAGGAAGACTTAAACAAACGACAGTCACTGATTGCTTTATATCATCAGGAAGACTTAAACAAACGACAGTCACTGATTGCTTTATATCATCAGGAAGACTTAACCAAACGACAGTCACTGATTGCTTTATATCATCAGGAAGACTTAACCAAACGACAGTCACTGATTGCTTTATATCATCAGGAAGACTTAAACAAACGACAGTCACTGATTGCTTTATATCATCAGGAAGACTTAAACAAACGACAGTCACTGATTGCTTTATATCATCAGGAAGACTTAAACAAACGACAGTCACTGATTGTCTTAG
>NC_134898.1:34372435-34374935 GCF_041734735.1 Babylonia areolata
GAGTCAATTCACGACACCAACATCAAAATTACATAAGCATGTGCAAACATAAGCATAGAACGTATGTAAAATACAATATCGCAATAGATAGACAACAACGGGGCGTGGTGGAGAGCAGAAGGAAGAATGGACAAGGGGAAGAGTAAAAAAGGTAGGGGAGGCTGACTGAACAAACAGATATAGTGACAGTGACAGTGGAGACAGACACAGAGAGAGACTGACAGGGGAGGAGAGAGGCGTATATATACTGACAGTCTATACATGTTTGTTGTTTATAATTGATATGTGTCACATAATCACATGTTTTTCAATAAATGTGCACGATATATGTATTTAAAGATAGCGATGCTTTTTACAGTGTTTACATTGAGGCAGGAAAATATATCATTCCATAAACAGACCCCTGAATAAGACTGACTAGTTTTAAAAAGAAGTGGTACCATAACTTTATGAACATGACGATGAGTGTTGGTTACAAATTTATTCTTTGGTGAGGGGGGGGGGGGGGGGGGGCGGGGGGGGGGGGGGGAGCAAATCCAGACATGATTTTGAACATAAATAGACCTTTGTTATATAGAAGTTTTGTTTTCAGTGGGAGGATATCGAGAGCTTCATAATCAGATATAGTCAATGATGAAGATTTCAAAAGAATCAATTTTGCAGCTCTTCTATGCAGACTCAACAGAGGCTTCATAATACTGTCACTCGCCGAATCCCACACTGTCGAAGAGAGAGAGGATACAGACACCGACAGACAGATCCACGCACAGAAAAAAAAAAAGAAAAAAAAGATGCAAGGTTCCGAGCTCGAAGCTTCGTTTGCCAGAGTGTTCATTGTCGTCGTTTCCCCAAGACAAACCCCTCTACTCCCCTCACCCTCCTGACTACATGACCCCCTCCCTTCTAACACGTCCCTCCATCACTGTTCTTGTTATAATTATGTCCTGACCAACAGACACTCTTTCCTTTCCCCAGCCCCTCATCACACATGCACACACACGCACGCATACACACACACACAGACGCACATAGACACACAGACACACTCAGAGACGCACTTAGACACACAGACACAGACACAGAGAGACAGAGAGAGAAACTCAGAACTCAAAACGTTTATTATTCAAGGATTAAGATTTGAGGCATGGCCCATTTTTCTAATCTGTCCTTGCTAATATACATCAGTTACAGAGAGAGAGAGAGACAGACAGACAGACAGACAGTCAGACACACACACACACACACACACACACACAGAGAAACAGAGACAGAGAGAGACAAACACAGACACAGACAAACAGACTCAGACACACACACACACACACACACACACACACGCACACACACACACACACAGAGAAACAGAGACAGAGAGAGACAAACACAGACACAGACAAACAGACACACACACACACACACACACACACACACACACACACACACACACACACACACACACACATTTCCAAGACAGTGCATACTTGAAGCCGGCAAGATTACCTGTCCTATCCCTCTGCCTTCACGGTAAACCGTGAGAAAACAAACATTCTACACACGTGTGTGTGTGTGTGTGTGTGTGTGTGTGTGTGTGTGTGCAATGTTCACGATGTTCGTCTTCTTACAACAAGTGTACCAGTCTCGATTCATAATCACAGTCTGTCGCACAAATTCCGCATCTTTAGCCATTGAACGACACCGATCAAACATACATGAGGAAGCTGTGGACTTTACTGTTAAAAAAAAAAAAATAAAAAAACTTGAAAAGTGTTCAGCGTCCAATGTTTCAGACAAGACAGGCGCAGGTCAACAGCTTTCCACCACTCAGCCACGGAATCTCATTTCACACGGTTGATTAAACGTTAGCAAGCAACGCTGAGTTGACGACGGCCATCTTGTTCTCTGACCCAGGTTCCTGTTGTTGTCTATCAGTCATCGACGGCGCGTTCACTGATTATTGCTTCTTCTTCCTTTATACAACCAACATCATTATACTGATGGTTCTGTTGTAGTTTGGGGAGGTTGCTGAGGATTGCGCTGTTGTGAGGATTGGAAAAAAAAAAAAAAAAATTTTTGCGACCTGGCCAGCCAGTGTACGTTCAGCGTGCACTGACATGATGCCAAGCCTCTGCATCAGCTGTGAGCGGGGGGAGGGAGGGGGGGTGCGGGGGGCGGAGGTGATTTTGGGGTGTATGGGTGGTTAAGAGGAGGGGGGGGGGGATGGGGGGGTGGAATGCTGGTTTGGTTCTTGTTGGTTTACCATCAGTCACACTTCGTCACTTCCTAACTGCCACATCTGAACACACACAACGGCAAACCACGCGAGTTTTTGTTGTTGATGTTGTTGCTGTCGTCTTAGCGAAGACGGTCTCGCCGCTTTATTATTTCTTTCTTTCTTTCTGCATGTGCACAATCGACACGAACTGGCGAATCTTACCAACAGAGCTAAGATTTACAGTTGCGATGGTACAGACAGACAGAGATAGAGACGGAGACGGAGACA
>NC_134898.1:34379935-34429935 GCF_041734735.1 Babylonia areolata
GACAAGGAGGGGTGGAGGGGAGGAGGGAGGGAAGGGGACGGAAGGTGATTGGGAAGGGTTGGACTTTTTGTTGGGGGAGGGGGATGGCGTGGGGGGCGGGAGGGGGGGGTGGGTGGTGCGGACGTAGCGGTGAGGGTGAGGAGGACGGGTGGGTGGGGCAGTGGGTGGCGTACTGTATCACTTTCCTCTTCTTCTTTTCTTCCGGACAGGGAGGGGTCATATAGGGGAGGAGACGGGGAAGGGGAAGGGAAGGGAAGGGAAGGGGGGGGGAGGAGCAGTGAATGGGGGGTGTGGAGGTGGCGGTGGAGCAGAAATAACAAAGAAGGTGCAGAAGACAAAGCTCAGACGATGAGGGAGGGAGGGTGGGTGGGGTAAGGGGTGTGGGTGGGAGGTCTGTGTGTGTGTGTTGGGGGGGGGGGAGGTTGGAAAGTATCTTGCGTTACAGAATGGAGTTGACAAGTTTCCTTTCTCACCATGAATGGTGTGTAGCCTACAGTTCAGGAACTGTAGTTGCCTTTTTATTTATCATCTATATTATTTATTCATTCATTTGATGTATTTATTTATTTTGTTGTTGTTGGTTAGTTTGGTTTTGTGTTTGTTTGTTTGTATTGTTTTGTTTGGTTGTTGTTTTGTTGTTGTTGTTTTTACTGAAGTTGAACGGAAAGGTTGGGATCACAGATCACTTACACGGTTTTAGTGTTGTTTTTATTCTCCCTCCCCCACCCCAATTATTACAACAGTACACATAAAAGCACACACCCTGACCTGGACCCCCCAGGGAAGAAGGAAGAGAGGACGGCCCAAGAACAGCTGGGGGCGGGACACTGAAGCAGAGCTAAAGAAGCTGGGATCCAGCTGGAGGGATGCAGAAAGGACAGCCCAGAGTCGAGTTCGGTGGAGAAACGTCGTTGATGGCCAATGCTCCACACGGAGCGAAGGGCCTCAAGAAGTAAGTAAGTAAGTAAGTAACACATAAAAACAACTCAACTTCACGAGCGAATATTTACTCCTTAATCGTCACTCGGGGGAAACCTATGATGACAAATCACTGTGACATCACGATCAGTTACAAGTATGACATCATCGGTGGACACGCTTACGTGGCAGATCACTAACGACGACATCCGTGACGCGTTAGAGCCATATGGATACTTAAATGTAGCACCTATCCTCGCTTGGTAACCAAGCTCTAAGCGCTTTGCAATCATGGAGTAACTAATTTTGTACAACAGGCTGCCTACCTGAGTCGAGCCGACTGACAGCTGCCATTGGGCGCTCATCATTCGTTTCCTGCGTCATTCAACTCGGTTTCTGTTACGCACACATACACAGACACTCATACAGACATGTAACATGTTACGTGAATGACCTTTTTTTTTTCTTCTTTTTTTTTGTTTGTTTACATACCTCGCCATGAAGGCAGCGTTGACGAACGGCTATATATACACACACACAGTTTTGACTGCCACTCTGAGCAGACGATATATTGACGTCACACTTACAGGGTGGATAATGGGGCGAAAAAAAAAAAATTATCGTCATCATCATCGTCCTCGGTCATTATCATAAAAGTATCAAAAATAGAAAAACAGAAAGTTTCGAAACTCGCGAGCTTAAAAGCGGAGTGGAGGTTTGAGGGGACGGGGGGGGGGGGGGGGTAAGATCGGGGAGAGGTGATGGGGTGGACGGAAAGACAGGGGGGGGGAGGGCTTCCAACACGGGAAACCGAGACGTGCTAGCCCCCCCCCCCCTCCCCACCCCACCCCCATGCCCCCTGCCCACAAAAAAAGGAAGGAAAAAAAAAAGCAAAATAAAAAACAACACGACAGCTGACAAGTTTCGAAAAACAAGACAGGGTGTCTGTCTTTCTCTGTCGGGTTGTCTTGTCTGTCTGTCTGTGTGTGTGCGTGCGTGCGTACGCGCGCGCGCGCGTGTGTAAAATTGAATGTAGATCTATATTACCAAGAGTAATTTACATATGACTTTCTTGCTGTCTTGCAGAATTCATCACCACATTAATTTGTAAAACTGACAGTTTGGCCTGAAATACTGCTTTCAGCCAGCTGACCATAATACTGACCACTGCTGAGCTTCACTGTCACCACCAGAGCGGTTTGGTACTGTCCTCCATCACCAGTCGAACTCCACGCGCCACATGCAAACATATACTACCACTATTACTACCACTACTTACACTGATGATGATGGTAATGATGATGATGATGATGATGGTGACGATGATGATGATGATCATCATCATCATCATCATCGTCACCATCATCATCATCATCATCATCATCATCATTGTCACCATCATCATCATCATCGTCATAACGCCGGGACATCATTAGGAAAGGAAGCGCAGACTACACACAGCCTTGCCACGTAGCCCCAAACATAAAACTGGATTTCCAGCAAAGCAGCATCGCCATCATCAGTCTCCACCTTCACCATCATCATCATCATCACCATTATCATCATCATTATTATCGTGTTGTTGTTGTTGTTGTTACAGTTGATGTTATTCCGTTTTTGGAAGGGAGATCGGAGGGAGAACAAAAAAAAAGAAAATAACTGTCCCTGAACACACACACACACACACACACACACACACACATCCATACAAAAAACAACAACAACAGCCTGTGTGTGTGCGAAACACAATCCTACTCCCCCCCTCCCCTTCCCACTCCCACCATCCTTCTCACTCTCCCCCTCATGCAGTATTCAGCACCTACGCGACAAGCTGTGTATATTACAGCAATTCAACTCCTCCCCGCCACAACCCGATACTGTTCAGCTTCCCTCCCTACTACATCAACCATTCCCTCCCCAACCCCCTTCCCCCTCACCTCCCCATTTCCCCTCCCCACCTCACCCCGCCCCCTCCCCAACAACTCCGCCAAACCACCGTCCTGTTGTTGAAGCGATATCGTCAAGGCCTGTATAACCAGCTTACTCGCCCTGTGAGTTTTGTTGTTACTGTTTGATTTTTGTTTGTGGGGACGACAATCAGAGGGCAGAAATGATATTGGTGGCCACTTCAGTGTTGACAGCTGTGGGAGGTGGGTGGACTGGGTGGGTGAGGGGCTTAAATATCTATAAAGTATGAGAGGGCGCACAGAGGGGGAGAGGGGGGGGGGGGGCAGTGGGGGGAAGGGTGTGGTATTGGTGGGTGGTGTGAGTGTAGGGATCGTATCGAAGGATGGGTGTGGGGAGAGAGAGGGCGAGGTCGGGGCGGGGGTGTGTGTGTGTGGGGGGGGGGGGGGGGTGAGGGCGTGGGGGCATCGCCTTCACGGCAGGACACACGAGACTGGCCTTTAATCATCACGCTATCGATCACGGACCAAGGAAATTGGAGGTAACTCGAGCCCCACACCCCACCACCCCTACTCCCGCCCCTCCCACACCCCTCTGGTCTTTCCCCTACACCCCCTCCTCCTCCTTCCCCCTAACCATCCACCCCCCACCCCCCACCCCCACACCCCTCCCTGTCCCTGTCACCTCTCGTCTTTCCTATAATACAATACAGGATACCTCCCAACCACCACCCACCACCCACCTCTCACTTCCCTAATGTCATGGTGTCCTGTTCAGTCTTTTCCTCCATCCCTCACCCACCACCCCTCCCTGTCTTTGTCACCTCTCCTCTTTCCTAGCTATATATATATATATATATATATATATATATATATATATATATATATATGATACCTCCCACCCATCCGTAGCCACCTCTCACTTCCTCTCCTATCATAATGTGCCCTGTTCAATCTTCTCCCCCCCCCCTTCCCTCTCTTCCCTCTCACTCCTCCCTCTCCCTTCCAGCGAACCCCCATTGCCAAATCCACCCCCCCCCCTTCCGCAGCCCCGCCCCTCCCCTCACTCTACCCCCACCCCCAACCCTTCCTGTGGTTGAAAGATGCAGGCGAAACCTGATCGGTTAATATTATTGCACGGTGATCCGTTTCGTCGCGAGCGTGCGAGCTCAATAACACGTACAATATTATACATGCCGCTGAGCGCGCGAACACAGGCACGTAAATATGATACGTGATGACGTACAATGTTTTAAAAAGCAAGCAAGCAAGCAAGCGCACACACACACACACACACACACACACGCGCGCGCGCGCGCACACACACACACACATAAATACAGGGAGCGAGAGAGAGAGAGAGAGACAGGGGGGGGGGGGAGGAGAACTCAAAACTGTTTTAATGTAAGGCCACCGACCTGTATACATATTGATGCAAGCGTTATACTCACACATATGAAAACCAAATCTTGAGTTGGATGTGAGAGAGAGAGAGAGAGAGAGAGAGAGAGAGAGAGAGAGAGAGAGAGAGAGAGAGAGAGAGAGAGAATCAATCAATCAATCAATCAATTTTCTTTAATGAGGGAAATGGAATAAGCAAGGACATGTTCTTTTTTTTTTTACATCAGGCCCTCAGTAGAGAGAGAGAGAGAGAGAGAGAGAGAGAGAGAGAGAGAGAGAGAGAGAGAGAGAACACAGTTCCACACAGTCACAGACAGACATACACACTTGTAACGGGTAGACAGACAGGGGCATACGGTCACAAACACAGGGACAGACATACCCTTCAGACAGACAGAAGAAACAGCCATACAATCTGTCACCAACACACGAACAATTGAGACAGACAGACATAGGCGGACATACAGTCACAGACACACACTGGCACAGACACAGCGACAGACAGACGATGACAGAGACAGATAATATAAAGACAGAGGGATGTGTACAGACACAACGACATACAGATGATGTTCGAGACAGATAATATGAAGACTGAGGGAGGTGTACAGACACAGACACAACGACATACAGACGATGTTCCAGACAGATAATATAAAGACAGAGGGAGACATACAGACACAGACACAACGACATACAGATGATGTTCCAGACAGATAATATAAAGACAGAGGGAGATGTACAGACACAGACACAACGACATACAGACGATATTCCAGACAGATAATATAAAGACAGAGGGAGATGTACAGACACAGACACAACGACATACAGACGATATTCCAGACAGATAATATAAAAACAGAGGGAGATGTACAGACACAGACACAACGACATACAGATGATGTTCGAGACAGATAATTTAAAGACAGAGGGAGATGTACAGACACAGCGACATACAGACGATGTTCGAGACAGATAATATAAAGACAGAGGGAGGTGTACAGACACAGCGACATACAGACGATGTTCGCGACAGATAATATAAAGACAGAGGGAGGTGTACAGACACAGCGACATACAGACGATGTTCGCGACAGATAATATAAAGACAGAGGGAGGTGTACAGACACAGCGACATACAGACGATGTTCGAGACAGATAATATAAAGACAGAGGGAGGTGTACAGACACAGCGACATACAGACGATGTTCGCGACAGATAATATAAAGACAGAGGGAGGTGTACAGACACAGACACGACATACAGATGATGTTCGAGACAGATAATATAAAGACAGAGGGAGGTGTACAGACACAACGACATACAGACGATGTTCGAGATAGATAATATAAAGACAGAGGGAGACATACAGACACAGACACAACGACATACAGATGATGTTCGAGACAGATAATATAAAGACAGAGGGAGATGTACAGACACAGCGACATACAGACGATGTTCGAGACAGATAATATAAAGACAGAGGGAGGTGTACAGACACAGCGACATACAGACGATGTTCGAGACAGATAATATAAAGACAGAGGGAGACATACAGACACACACACAACGACATACAGACGATGTTCGAGACAGATAATATAAAGACAGAGGGAGATGTACAGACACAGCGACATACAGACGATGTTCGAGACAGATAATATAAAGACAGAGGGAGACATACAGACACAGACACAACGACATACAGATGATGTTCGAGACAGATAATATAAAGACAGAGGGAGGTGTACAGACACAGCGACATACAGACGATGTTCGAGACAGATAATATAAAGACAGAGGGAGACATACAGACACAGACACAACGACATACAGACGATGTTCGAGACAGATAATATAAAGACAGAGGGAGGTGTACAGACACAGACACAGCGACATACAGACGATGTTCGAGACAGATAATATAAAGACAGAGGGAGACATACAGACACAGATACACACTGGCACAGACAGAAACAAACGGTCACAGACACATTGAAAGGCAGACATAGACAGAGAAAGAGACAGTGAGACAAACAGCCAGAAACGCAAACCAACACAGAAGACATGGACAGACAGACAGACAGACACAGTGACGGACAGACAAAGGCGTGGACAGAGCAGAAAGTTTAGACCAGAGAGGTCCGCAGACAGACAGACAGAGTTGTAGATTGAGCAGAGTATCGAGACTTCAGAGAGGACTCAGCAGTCAGTAAGTTCACCGGACATACAGACAGACACACAGACAGAGGCGTGGACAGAGCAGAGAGTGAATGCTTCAGACAGGACGGCAGTCAGTGCGTTCTGCGGAAAGACAGACAGACAGACAGTCACAGACACAGTGCCAGACAGACGGACAGACAGACAGACAGACGGACGGACGGACGGATAGACATGGAGGCAGACAGCAGACCAGTAGACACCCCACGCGGTGCATGGAGGGCTGTGTACTGTACTGGGGTGTGGCTGTCGACAGACAGAAAGGCCTCGTCGGGACTTCCAAGGGAGAAATCACTGCCTGTAATTGTCAACCTCATTTTCTGACACCGGACCTCTCTCCCTCTCTCTCCGTCCCTCTCTCTCTCTGTATCTCTCTCCGTCCCTCTCTCTCTCTCCCTCCCTCCCCCCCCCTCTCTCCCTCTCTCTGTCTCCCCTGCTGTCTAAATTGCTGTAAATGTTTCTGTTCCTTCTCTTATTGCGTTCGCAGGCTGCACAACTCCCACGTTTACTCGTATGTATACATGCACGGGTGAAATTTCTGTGTGTATGACTGATCCTTTTCTTCTTCTTCCCCCCCCCCCACCCCCCCACTCCGCCATGCAGGCAGCGATAGTCCGTTTTCGGGGTGTGTGCATGCTGGGTGTGTTCTTGTTTCCTCAAACCCACCGACCGCTGACAAGGATTGCGTGATCTTTAACGCGCGTTATTTAATCTTCTGCTTGATGTGTAATCAACGAACGGGATTCAGGCACTATGCTACCAGGTCTGCCCTTCTGTTGATCTTAGAGATCGGAAAAAACAACATCTCCGCCCAACACGTCCCAGGCGCCATGACCAGGGTTTGAACCCAGGATCCTCCAAGTCCACTTGACTGTTGCATCCGTCATCGCTGTGGTTAACATTTGTGCCTTCTGTCTGTGTGTCTGTTTGTCCGTCCGTCTGGTTTACGCAAGCACATGTGTGTCTGAAGTGAGAGAGAATGAGGGGGAGGGGGGGAGGGAGAGAGAGAGAGAGGGAGAGAGAGATGGGAGAGAGAAAGGAAGACAGACAGACAGACTGTGAGAGAGAGAGAGAGAGAAAAAAAAGGACAGATACTGGGGACAAAACTTGAGGAGAGAAAGAAAGACAGACAGAGACAGGGAAAGAGAAGTGAGAGAGGTCCATAGACACAGAGTCAGAGACAAAAACTGGAGAAGACAGAGAGACAGAGTCAGGAAGACAGACAGACAGAGAGACGGGGAGAGACAGAGACCGACAGGGATAGACAGAGAGATCGAGAGACGGTGAGAGAGAGGAATGGGGGGCAGACAGACAGAAAAAAAGACAGAGATAGAGAGAAAGAAAGAGTGAGAGAGAGAGAGAGAGAAACAGTGATAAACAGAGACAGACAGACGGGGAGAGGCAGACAAACAGAGAGACAGATACAGAGATAGAGAGAAAGAGAGAGAGAGAGAGAAACAGTGATAAACAGAGACAGACAAACAGAGAGACAGAGATAGAGAGAAAGAGAGAGAGAGAGATACAGTGACAAACAGACAGACAGACGGGGAGAGGCAGACAAACAGAGAGAGAGAGAGAGACAGAACAGATCAGCGGACATCCCACGCCACGGTTGCGGCTACCCAAAGGTCGTCTGACTTCAAAGGGGAAATCACTGCCTGGTACCTCTCATTTTCTGTCACAGGAGCTCTTCCTTCCCCCCCCCCCTCCCCCCACATTCCCCCAACCCCATCCCCAAGTCCTCCCCCCCCCCCTCCCCCCACATTCCCCCAACCCCATCCCCAAGTCCTCCCCCTCCCCCTCCCCCCACATTCCCCCAACCCCATCCCCAAGTCCTCCCCATCACCCCCTTCCCCTTTCTTGCTTGTTGCTGTATAAACATTTTTCTTACATCTGTGTGTGTGTGTGTGTGTGTGTTTATGTGTGTGTGTGTGTGTGTGTGTGTGTGTGTGTTGCATTGTATTCTATTGTATTGCATAGTATTGTATTGTATTCTATTGTATTGCATAGTATCGTATTGTATTCTATTGTACTGGATTTGAAAAAAATAATTATTTTCATATTCTGCGGAACTTTCGAATGCTTCTACCTTCGACTTGTGCATCAATGTTTGGTCTTTACGTTTCAACTGGCTGCCAGCGGCATTTCCTGTAAATGACTGTCGGCAGTATGACGTCTAATGTGACAGATCTACTGTGCGTTGTGTTGTCCTCCGTTATCTCTTGTGGGTGGGTGTGAAAGGATTGAATTCAATATTCAAAAAGTGTGTGTGTGTGTGTGTGTGTGTGTGTGTGTGTGTGTGTGTGTGTGTGTGAGAGAGAGAGTGTGTGTCTGTGTGTGTTGGGTGAATAGAATGGGTGAGTAGCATGTCTCTGTCTCCCTGTCTCTGTGTCACTGTCTGTTTAATCTGTCTGTCTAGATTTAGAGATATTATAGCCGTTTCATAGTCTTGTTTTCGTTGTTTACTGATCCTCAAATTGTGTTTATTGTTCAAATACCCCTCCATGAGGGGCTATGGCCTGTATGAATAAACCATTCATTCATTTATCCATTCATTCATTCATTCATTCTCTATCTCTGTCTCTGTCTCACGCACACACACACACACACACTCTGTGTGTGTGTGTGTGTGTGTGTGTGTGTGTGTGTGTGTGTGTCGCGTGCGTGCACGTGTCTTTCTAAGTGTGTTTGAGCGGGAAGGTGCGTGTTTATGTAAATTCACACTGCACTGTAGAAATTCTACTCTGCCCATGCGGACATGTCACGTTGTGCAAATTAACAACTGAAAATACTATCCAAAAAAAAACAAAAAAACAAAAAAACCCCACAAAACAAACACCCACACCTACGCACAAAATGTACAGGGGAAAAACAGAAGAAAGAAAGAAACCAAACCACTCTCCCTGACCCCCCCCCCCCACCCACCTCCCCTCCACCCCACCCCCCACCCGCCCCTAACCCCTCTATTTCTTCATCTATCCCTTTATCCATAAAAGCTGTGCAGACTCTATCCTACACTTTTAAGCATGTCATGCACTGACCAAATTTAGAACTGATTTCATGAAAGCATGTTTAAATATCAAACAAAGAAATCAGAACTAAACTGGGGAGCGGGGTGAGAGAATGAATCAACGACTGCCCCCACAAATGGACAATGTTCCCACCTCTTATGCTATGGTGGAACCTGTTCCAGAACAGTGCTTTATTTTCACACATCCATTCACCGTTTTTTTTGTTTTTGTTTTGTTTTTTTGTTTTCTGTACTCATTCGTCTCAACGTTTTCAATTGAGTGTTATACTTTATACCTCAGTGGTCAAGTTCATAACTATGTTTGAGCCAGCAACAACAGCAAGTGTCAAAGCGCTTTGATAAGAATCAAGTTCAAAATGTCTAATCACCACGTATGATACTTCATTATCATCATCATCATCATCATCATCAGCATCGTCACCAACATCATCGCCCTTGCTTGAAGCAATGGACGGTTTTTGAGGTGTACAACAGTGCTGTGGAAATGTATGTGAGAGAGAGAGAGAGAGAGAGAGAGGGGGGGGGGGGGGGATGTGGGGGGGGGGGGGGGGAGAAAGAATGAGGCGGGAAACAGGAGAGAGCGGAAAACACACACACACACACACACACACACACACACACACACAGAGGTGGGGTGGGGCGGAGCAATCATGTGAAAAAGGTTGGTTTGTGTGTGCACTCGAAATGATACATGGAAAGAGTTGGGTGGAAACATGGACACGCTGTATAAAAGAGAGAAAGTCACACACACACACACACACACACACACACAGAGAGAGAGAGAGAGAGAGAGAGAGAGAGAGAGAGAATTATAGAAACAGACAGAAACAGACATATGAAGAGTCTCAGAATGACACGAAACCCTTCACACTCCTTCCCCCTCCATCCCCTTCCTGTTTTTGTTTTCCTTCGTCATGCTTCTCCACTCAGCACCTTCTGTCCTCAGTTCAGACAATCCACTCAGCACCTTCTCTTCTCAGTTCAGACAATCCAGTCAGCACCTTCTGTCCTCAGTTCAGACAATCCACTCAGCACCTTCTCTTCTCAGTTCTGACAATCCAGTCAGCACCTTCTGTCCTCAGTTCAGACAATCCAGTCAGCACCTTCTCTTCTCAGTTCAGACAATCCAGTCAGCACCTTCTCTCCTCAGTTCAGACAATCCACTCAGCACCTTCTCTTCTCAGTTCAGACAATCCAGTCAGCACCTTCTGTCCTCAGTTCAGACAATCCACTCAGCACCTTCTGTCCCCAGTTCAGACAATCCAGTCAGCACCTTCTCTTCTCAGTTCTGACAATCCAGTCAGCACCTTCTGTCCTCAGTTCAGACAATCCACTCAGCACCTTCTCTCCTCAGTTCAGACAATCCATTCAGCACCTTCTCTCCTGAGTTCAGACAATCCATTCAGCACCTTCTCTTCTCAGTTCAGACAATCCAGTCAGCACCTTCTCTTCTCAGTTCTGACAATCCAGTCAGCACCTTCTGTTCTCAGTTCAGACAATCCAGTCAGCACCTTCTGTCCTCAGTTCAGACAATCCACTCAGCACCTTCTGTCCCCAGTTCAGACAATCCAGTCAGCACCTTCTCTTCTCAGTTCTGACAATCCAGTCAGCACCTTCTGTCCTCAGTTCAGACAATCCACTCAGCACCTTCTCTCCTCAGTTCAGACAATCCATTCAGCACCTTCTCTCCTGAGTTCAGACAATCCATTCAGCACCTTCTCTTCTCAGTTCTGACAATCCAGTCAGCACCTTCTCTTCTCAGTTCAGACAATCCATTCAGCACCTTCTCTTCTCAGTTCTGACAATCCACTCAGCACCTTCTCTTCTCAGTTCAGACAATCCATTCAGCACCTTCTCTTCTCAGTTCAGACAATCCACTCAGCACCTTCTGTCCTCAGTTCTGACAATCCATTCAGCACCTTCTGTCCTCAGTTCAGACAATCCAGTCAGCACCTTCTGTCTTCAGTTCAGACAATCCAGTCAGCACCTTCTGTCTTCAGTTCAGACAATCCAGTCAGCACCTTCTGTCCTCAGTTCAGACAATCCACTCAGCACCTTCTGTCCTCAGTTACAATCCATTCAGCACCTTGTCTTCTCAGTTCAGACAATCCACTCAGCACCTTCTGTCCTCAGTTCAGACAATCCAGTCAGCACCTTCTGTCCTCAGTTCAGACAATCCAGTCAGCACCTTCTCTCCTGAGTTCTGAAAAATTCGGATTCTTTATCGTCTCCTATTTTGTCAAACCTGGCCAAGAGTCAGTGACAGCTTCCTAACAAATGGTGGAGACGTTATGTATCATGCATGATGGTCTGTTGTCAGAACAGCAGAGGTGGCAACAGGTGTCCCGACTATCTGGGCCAGAATTAGTGGAGAGTATCTTGCCCAAGCTACATCCCCACTCTCTGGACTAAAAGGACCTTCGGACAGTCGGCGTTGGGGACGGTCCCCAAAGGAAAACTATCCCCTAAAGCTGCAGTACCAAGAGGCAGCGCAATCTGGCGTCCTAGTTTCGGGGTGGAGAAAGGATATCAAATTGTTCATCAACCACCCGGAACGGCTACGGATGGAACAGCGCATAACACCGGAACATACGATGTCTCTCTTGTCTCTTTGAACATGCCGAATCGTCTGGTGATGATTTGGGGTTGATTCTGTCTAAACAGATCTTTCCATGTACGCTGATCGAAGATTATAACAGTGACAGTGACAGACACACAGGAACAGATTAGAGGGACATTTAAAAAAATATATATATTATTCTACAGCTGGTGGAGGTGCCGCGGCTGAGTCGGTTAGGTGGAGGACTTGTGATCCAGTATATATATATATATATATATATATATATATATATATATATATGATAGTCAGTCGTGTCCGACTATGACCATCAGAACAGCAGAGGAGGCAACTGCTGTTCCGACTATTTGGGCTAGAATTTGATTGTAGTGGAGAGTGTCTTGCCCATGTACATCCCCACTCTCTCGGCCAAGAGGGTTTTAGGACAGTCGGCGTTGGGATGGTTCCCAAAGGCTAACTAGCCCACAAGGCTGCAGCACAAAGAGCCAGTGAAATTTTGCCTCCTAGTTTGAGAGTCACAGTCCTTCACAAAAGACTAAGCTGTAAATGGTTTCCCATTGACTGGAGAAACCATTGATAATACAGCCCTCACTTTGCTGTTGGCCCAATGTAAACTTAGTGATCAAGGGTTCAAGTCACCATTTCGGCAAGGTATTGTGTCCTTGGGAAAAGCAGTTTGGTCCAGTTTTCCTCACTCCGCCCAGGTGTGAACGGGTACCTGGTTTCAGTTGGGGTAGGGGGTGGGGAGAGGTTGAAAGTGGCAGAAAGAAGGGATTGGGCCCCGTCTCCCTATGCCCAACCCTAGACACAGTGGATATGAATTCACTGCCTTCCTAAACCGAGCCCTAGACACAGTGGATATGAATTCAATGCCCCAGTGGCCGTACAAGGCTATGAAATCAACTTTAAACTTTATGTACATGGTCGGTAACAAGAGAAACGGAAAGTCTCCATCCTTGAACTTAACGATGCCACGAGTTTGGTGGTCTGCAGCCTTGGGAGGAGGGGTCGTTGTTCATTTCACGTACACCACACACGTTGCAGAAACATACCCCCCTCCCCCTCCGCCACACGCACACACACACACACACACACACACACACACACACACACCACACCACACCACATAATAACATCCCTAAGAGTGTGGCCCTTCCTTGCCTCCTTGCCACAGAGGGGACGTTGGGGGAGGAGGGAGGTCCTGGAGGGTGGGGAGGGGGAGGGAAGGAGAGACGAAGTAAATCCTGTACAGCTTGCTACGCCCGTCGTTCACATCACTGACAACAACGCAATAACGTTGTTCCCTTTGTCCTTTCCACCATCCCTTCCCCCTCCCTCCCTCCTCCCATTCAACTCTAATTGAGCTGCACATCGCTTTTTAACCGTAATGCACACTGCCTTTCCTTCCTTCCTCTCCCCTTTCTGTCTCTCACCCCCCCCCCTGCCCCCCTAGCCCCCCTCCCACACGAACACACATCCAGCCCCCCGCCTTGCCTGCATGGCCCTCGCCCAAGCTTCCACATGAAAAACGATCGTTAGTCAACAAGCGTCATGGCGCCACGCCGGATCGGGTTCTCATCACTTTATACGCAGCGACCGTGGAGGATTACAAGCCCTTGTCTGACTGACTGTGTACCCCCCCCCCCCTCCCCCCGCCCAACACGCGGTTTGCGCAGTGGTGGTGGAGGTGGTGATGGTGGTTAGTAAGAGGGTTGGTGGAAAGGGCGGGGATAGGGTGGGGCGAGGACTTTCGTGCTTGAAGGTTCGAGTCCCGGAGACAGCACCTGCCCGGTGGGTTTAAGGTTTTCATTAATGTGTGATCCCTGATCCTGTGCTCCTTGACAACTGCCGCCAAGATAAGCTTGCTGCTGCTGCTGCTGCGACCGTCAACATCCCAATGCCACCTGCGTTTGAACACCCCCCACCCCCCCCGCCCCACCACCCCCCACCCCACATCCCCCGCTCCCCACAGTTGTTCGTGTATAATGCGGACTGTAATCTCAGGTTCCCCCCTTTGCTTGAAAAGGTATTATGTTCAAATGGTTCGTGCGAAATGCCAATCTCATTTGCATGAAAATGATGTATTCTGAATGTTCCGGAATCAATGGACACTCATAACCCAATGCCACATTTGCTTGAGAAAAAGAAAAAGAAGATACGACTGTTCTTGTGTAATGCACATCTGTTCTGTCTTTCGTGCATAATGCTCACATCTCCTCTTTTGACTGATATAATGTATATCTCTCCCGTCCTTTGGTTCATCTGGTATAATGCATATCTCTCCTTTCTATTTTGATTGATCTGGTATAATGCACACCCTCTTGTCTCTCCTGACTGATCTGGTATAATGCACACCCTCCTGTCTCTCCTGACTGATCTGGTATAATGCACACCCTCTTGTCTCTCCTGACTGATCTGGTATAATGCACACCCTCCTGTCTCTCCTGACCGATGTGGTATAATGCACACCCTCTCGTCTCTCCTGACTGATCTGGTATAATGCACACCCTCCTGTCTCTCCTGACTGATCTGGTATAATGCACACCCTCCTGTCTCTCCTGACTGATCTGGTATAATGCACACCCTCCTGTCTCTCCTGACTGATCTGGTATAATGCACACCCTCCTGTCTCTCCTGACTGATCTGGTATAATGCACACCCTCCTGTCTCTCCTGACTGATCTGGTATAATGCACACCCTCCTGTCTCTCCTGACTGATCTGGTATAATGCACTCCTTCCTGTCTCTCGTGACTGATCTGGTATAATGCACACCCTCCTGTCTCTCCTGACTGATCTGGTATAATGCACACCTCCTGTCTCTCCTGACTGATCTGGTATAATGCACTCCTTCCTGTCTCTCCTTACTGATCTGGTATAATGCACACCCTCCTGTCTCTCCTGACTGAACTGGTATAATGCACACCCTCCTGTCTCTCCTGACTGATCTGGTATAATGCACTCCTTCCTGTCTCTCGTGACTGATCTGGTATAATACGCACCCTCTTGTCTCTCCTTACTGATCTGGTATAATGCACACCCTCCTGTCTCTCCTGACTGATCTGGTATAATGCACACCCTCCTGTCTCTCCTGACTGATCTGGTATAATGCACACCTCCTGTCTCTTTTGACTGATCTGGTATAATGCACATCTTTCGCACGTATCCGGATTCTCGAAAGTGTTGGACTGTGAAGTTGAAGACACACTGTTTCTCCTGCTCAATCCTCGATGGTGGACTGTGAAGTTGGTGACGCACTGTGTTTCCTGCTCAATCCTGGGTGTTGGACTGTGAAGTTGGTGACACACTGTTTCTCCTGCTCAATCCTGGGAGTTGGACTGTGAAGTTGGTGACACACTGTTTCTCCTGCTCAATCCTCGATGTTGGACTGTGAAGTTGGTGACACACTGTTTCCTGCTCAATCCTGGGTGTTGGACTGTGAAGTTGGTGACACACTGTGTTTCCTGCTCAATCATCGGTGTTGGACTGTGAAGTTGGTGACACACTGTTTCCTGCTCAATACTGGGTGTTAGACTGTGAAGTTGGTGACGCACTGTTTCTCCTGCTCAATCCTCGATGGTGGACTGTGAAGTTGGTGACACACTGTGTTTCCTGCTCAATCCTGGGTGTTGGACTGTGAAGTTGGTGACACACTGTGTTTCCTGCTCAATCCTGGGTGTTGGACTGTGAAGTTGGTGACACACTGTGTTTCCTGCTCAATCATCGGTGTTGGACTGTGAAGTTGGTGACACACTGTGTTTCCTGCTCAATACTGGGTGTTAGACTGTGAAGTTGGTGACACACTGTGTTTCCTGCTCAATACTGGGTGTTGGACTGTGAAGTTGGTGACACACTGTGTTTCCTGCTCAATCCTGGGTGTTGGACTGTGAAGTTGAAGACACACTGTGTTTCTTACTCAATCCTCGGAGTTGGACTGTGAAGTTGGTGACACACTGTGTTTCCTGCTCAATCCTGGGTGTTGGACTGTGAAGTTGAAGACACACTGTGTTTCTTACTCAGTCCTTGGTGTTGGACTGTGAAGTTGGTGACACTCTGTGTTTTCTGCTCAATACTGGGTGTTAGACTGTGAAGTTGGTGACACACTGTGTTTCCTGCTCAATACTGGGTGTTAGACTGTGAAGTTGGTGACACACTGTGTTTCCTGCTCAATCCTGGGTGTTGGACTGTGAAGTTGGTGACACACTGTGTTTCCTGCTCAATCCTGGGTGTTGGACTGTGAAGTTGGTGACACACTGTGTTTCCTGCTCAATACTGGGTGTTAGACTGTGAAGTTGGTGACACACTGTGTTTCCTGCTCAATCCTGGGTGTTGGACTGTGAAGTTGGTGACACACTGTGTTTTCTGCTCAATACTGGGTGTTGGACTGTGAAGTTGGTGACACACTGTTTCTCCTGCTCAATACTGGGTGTTGGACTGTGAAGTTGGTGACACACTGTGTTTCCTGCTCAATACTGGGTGTTGGACTGTGAAGTTGGTGACACACTGTGTTTCCTGCTCAATCCTCGGTGTTGGACTGTGAACTTGGTGACACTGTGTTTCCTGCTCCTGGTTTTTCCTACCCTCTCAAAGGCTTTTTCTTTATCTTATTGTTTTTGCAAAGGTATGTACACCACTTCTCTCTCTCTCTCTCTCTCTCTCTCTCTCTCTGCCTCTGTCTCTTTCTGTCGCTCTCCCTCTCTCTGTCTCTCTCTCCGTTTACCTCTCATTAGTTTTTGTTTTGTTTTGTTTTGCTTTATTTTTTGTTTTAATATCTAGAGTGGGAGACAGAGAGGGAGAGAGACAGAGACAGACAGACAGACAGACAGACACAGAGTCGGAGAAAGAAAAACGCAGATAGACAGATAGATGGATGATAGATAGATAGATAGAAACAGAGACAGACAGACAGACAGAGGTAGACAGAGACAGTCGGAGACAGACAGACACAAACAGACAGATAGAGAGAGACAGAGACAGACAGGTAGATAGAGACAGAGTCGGAGATAGATAGATAGAGACAGAGTCGGAGACAGACATATAGATAGACTGAGAGAAAGAGACAGAGACAGACAGAGAAAGAGAGTGACAGAGACAGACAGACATACAGACACAGAGGCCGGCCGATCGTGTACCTTGCTGCATACATACAGTTCTCCCCGATCCTTCTATCGCTTCTATCGGAAGGAAGCCTGGCCTCGGCTGGGACAGGACTTTGTTGTTGTTGTTGTTTGTTTTTGTTGTTGTTGCTTTCTGTAATCTGGCCTCGTCTTTCCCTGCAGAAGGTCGGTTCTGCACGTCGTTGTGTTACAGACATCCTTCACACGGAGAGAGAGAGAGAGAGAGAGAGAGAGAGAGAGAGAGAGAGAGAGAGAGAGAGAGAGAGAGAGAGAGAGAGAGAAACTGAAACTGAAAACTGAAAAATGTTTTAATGCCATTGACATTACAGTCCTATTGGCATGGGACACATCAGAATAATCGTTTAACACATAAAAACAAACCAAACAGCAGAGAGAGAGAGAGAGAGAGTACAAGAGAGTCAGATTCTGCTTGTAGACAGAGATAGAAACAGAGAGTAAAGAATAAGAATTGAAAAAAAAAAGAGAGAGAGAGAGAGAAAAAAAGACAAAGAGTCAGATTCTGCTTGTTGCTGCATACAACACAACACACACCCCACCCCCACCCTACCCCCTCTACCCACCAGCCCCCTTTCCCCCCTCCCTTCCTCCCTCCCTCCATCCTGGTCTGTTATACACCGCACAGCAGTGCAGCGTAGTGTACAGTATTATTTCCCTATGATACCGGTGCCCACTGGGCTGCCCGGGCACCAAACACCAATATAATTACACTGGCACAGCGGACGACATCCGACACCTGGGACCTGAAAATGTCACACAGAGCAAGCCACACACACACACACACACACACACACACACACACACACTACATACGCACCACACACACACACACACACACACAGAGCCCGGGTTCCGCTCAGAGACAGGAGAGATTCTATCCACCTCCCCTCAAGCCCCCATCCCCTGACCCACACCGACTTCCTGCCGATACCCTCCCCCCCTTCCCCATCCCCACCCCTGTGTGTGTCCTCCCTGGTGAGTTCACGCCCCCCCCCCCGCCCCCATCCCCGCCCCCTTCTTCCCTTCCCTTCCCCGTTCCTGTTCTCTCCTTTCCTTCCCGTTCCCCATCTTCACCACGTCCTGTGCATCCTTCTTCTTCAGCCTTCCCAGGCCATGTCCAGACCGTCAGGCCAGTGAAGGTTACGAAGTCCGCAGTCCGCTGGACCTCTGTCGCCGTTCCCCACAACTTGTCCTGGAGCGCTGCGGGACTGGGCCAGACTGTGCACCCTGTACTGACCGGTGCACCCACCTCCTGACGCGGGGTGCCGGGTGGCCGAATGGGTAAGAGAGCGCTTGATTCTCTCGCCCTGTGTTCGATCCTCGGTTTCGGCATTATACGCCTGGTGGGTTTAATTAAGGGTGGAGATTTTGTTTTCTTTTTTTTCCCCAATCTCCCAGAGCAACGTATTGTGCAAACATGCTGGTGCCTGGACCCCCTTCGTGCGTATAATATGCACGCAGGAGATAAAATATGCACTTAAAAGATCCTGTAATCCATGTCGGCTTTCGGTGGGTGGAATAAGAACTTGCCCAGCATGCTCACCCCCGAAAACAGGGTAAGGCTGCCTGTATGGCGGGGTGAAAACTAAACAGACGGTCATACATGTGACAGGCTGTGTGTGTGTGTGTGTGTGTGTGTGTGTGTGTGAAACCTAACTGAATGACACATGAAACAAATGAGCACCAAAAAGGCAGCTCTCAGTGAGCTTCACCACGTCTGTTGTGGAGATGACCCCGAGTTTGTAAAGCGCTTAGAAGCTGGTGTCTGAAAGAGCATTGGCGTTATATTAGTATCCATACCATCATCAATATCACATCTATCTGGAGCTCGCAGTTATGTGTGGTTGGTGTTCACGCTTTGACATTCGTATTTGTTGTGCGCAGACTTGTCATCTGAATAATCGCTGTATGATCTGACAACTTCTCGACTTAGTTAAAGAAAAAAATCCTTCTGTGATCATTGGATCGTAAGTTCAGTGGCCAGTGACGCCAAAGTACAGACGTACTGCAAATACACGAAACGTTAGAAGTATTTCATTTATTAAGTGGTGGGCGGCTGCTGAATCAGAATATCTGAACGCGTGGCGTTTCAGTATGGTGAAGAAGCTTGCGTTTGTGGACAAGTACACACAGATTTGCAAAGATCTCTGTCTAGAACAAATTTGCAGAATTTGAAACTATCAATGATAATATCTAATCTGCGAGAAACATCTGATGGTAAATTTTCATATGCCGCTCGCAAAGGTCATTTTGTTTGTTTGTTTGTTTGTTGTTTTCATTATCCACGTCAGATGCAAATTTCGATCGAGGAGGCAAGCGCAGCATCCAATGTATCACATTATGTTGTGTCAAAAATCCTACTGTGTTGATTTTCTGTTTGTATATATTTTTTCCGATTCATGTTTGTACCCTTGACGTAGTTAAATCCCAATATCCCACGTGACCCCGGTACCATTCACAATACAGACATATTCTATTCTATTCTGACCATCCACACTCCATTCCTTTCACGTTCCTCCCGTCACACCGACACCACATGCCCCACCAACCTACATGTGTGAGATCCACGTAAAAAAAAATGTTAACTATTGTTTTGGGATCAGCGTGGATTATCAGGGGCTTCAACTCACCATCCGGAACCTTCTTTCACAAATACGTCCTCCCGCCCGCCCTCCTCCCCGCCACACCTCCATCACTCCCCCCCCCCCCCCCCCAATCCCCCACTGACACACAGACACAAACACACGCACGCGCACACACACAATGTTAGGGGTGGGGGTGCGGGCAAGCAGGAACAGAAGACGATGATGACGTGAGGAAGAAAGGGGGAAGGGGAGGGGAGGGACCGCTACGTGTATCAGCTGACTGGTCAGGGCGAGATCTGATTGCAGCCAGATCTGCAGCACGCTGCTGATGACGATGCGAGGGGGTGGGGGGGGGGGAGGAAGGGAGGGGAGGAGACAACAGGGGAGATGGGGGGGCGGGGGGGGGGGGGGAAGTACAGGCAGGGAAGGAAAGAAGGGAGGGGAGGAGACAACAGGGGAGAAGTACAGGCAGGGAAGGAAAAAAGAGAGGGGAGGAGACAACAGGGGGAGATGGGGGGGCCGGGGGGGGGGGAGAGAAGTACAGGCAGGGAAGGAAGGAAACCCTACTTGCATACAACTCCACCCCCTTCACCCCCTCCCCCCACACACACCACTAACCTCCACCATCCCTCACCACCACAACCAGCTTTCTCTCTCCATTGCATCCCGTCCCCCCCTCAAGTTCCTCTCCTCTCCACTCTCCCCCAGCAGGGCGATACGACGAACGCGACATGACCAGGCGGAGGTCCATACCTGGCAGCACGGCACGGCACAGCGCGGGGGAGGTGGGGGGGGGGGGAATGGGGGGGATGGGGGGGGGGAGCTTGAGAGAGGGTGGCCTGGCCGGGGCGGGCCCGGTGACAGAAAAACGTGGACACGGCCCGTCTGGACCCCGTCACCCGACCCCCGGCCCCGCTGCCGCCGCCCGCTCCGCTTTCAGGAAACAATTACAATTTTTTCTTTCCATGAGTGGTAAATGAAATATAGGCCAAGCCTTGGGGGGCGGGGGGAAGGGAATGGGCCTCGCTGCCCGCTAACACCCGCTCTCTCTTCCCGTACCCGTCCCCCCCCCCCCCCCCCCCCCCCCCCCCCCCCGCATCCCCTGTCTCCGTCCTCCCTCTTTCTCCTGCTGCACCCCTTCCCCCCACGATCTCCCCCCCCCCCCTCCGCAAAACCGCACACACACACTTACTTCTATGAACCTTTTCCACTACCCTCACCCTCCTACCTTACTTCCTCCTTGATCCCCCCCCCTCCCCCAACAACCCCCTTTACTCCGACCCTCTCTGCCCCCCCCCCCCTCCCCCCCCCCGCCCCCAACAACCGTCAACAGACTCCCCCTTGCCATCTCTTCCCACCAGACGTCTCCCCTGGGAAGGTGGTTGTTGGGCGGTTAGGGTGGGGTGGGAGGACCTGGGAGGCGGAGGGAGGGAGACGATGGGGGGGGGGGGAGGTATGATAAGACGGCTGTGCTCCGAAAATGTAAAACAACAACAACAACAACAACACACACACACACATAAAAAATAAAATAATAAAACAGTTGCAGCAGAGAGATTAATAATGAAATGGAATTTGGGGTGGGGGCGGGGTGGGTGAGGGATGGAGAGAGTTAGAGGGGGTAGGGGTAGGGTATGTATGCAGAGAGGCAGGGTGTAATGTAGCGTGTGTGTGTGTGTGTGTGTGTGTGTGTGTGTGTGTGTGTTGGGGGAGAGGGTGGGGGGGATCACAGGAGTTTCTATACATTAAAACGATTGTGTGAAAGAGCTAAAGGGGGTGTGTGGGTTGGGGGTTGGGGTGGGGGTGGGGGTGGGGGGTCAGGGCTGTGGAGGAAAGGGAGACAGTGGAGACATCACAGACTATTGTCTTGGCATGAAAGGAGTACTCGTGAGATGAAAAGTGTATGGATGTGGGGGCAGGCGTGTGGCGGGCAATGGTGGGGGAAGGTGGGGGGAGGGGGGGAGGGTGAGAAGGCTGCAAACAGGATATAATATACATTCAGCGGGATTTCAGCAAGAAGATCCTGGGCGGGGAGGTAGGGGAGGTGGTGGGGGAGGATTGCACGGGTGGTAGTTGTGGGGGTGTGTGTGTGTGGAGGGGGGAGGGGGACCAGGAATGAGGTGCATTGGGGGCGAGAGGGGTGTGTGGGGGGAAGGGGGGCGAGGGGCGTGCCGGGGGAGGGGGGAGAGGAAGTTGAGTGGTGCCCTCCACAACGAGAAGTAACAGGGGCAAACACAGGCGCTGAGGACACCCGAGATGACGCTCGTTGCCGAGTGAGAAGATAATTGAATGGTGTGTTGTTATTATTATTATTATTATTATTATTATTATTATTATTATATTGCACTGGACCGCGGATGTATTAGTGTGTGGCTTTGTGTTGTACCGTTCGTCCTGTGTCGTGATGTGCTGTGCTGTGTACTGCTGTGTAGTGTTGTCTTGTGCTGTGCTGTGTACTGCTGTGTAGTGTTTGAGTGTAGTCTTGTGCTGTGCTGTGTACTGCTGTGTAGTGTTGTTTGTGCTGTTGTGCTGTGTACTGCTGTGTAGTGTTGTCTTGTGCTGTTGTGTGTTGTGCTGTTTCTGCTGTGTAGTGTTGTCTTGTGCTGTGTTGTGTTTGCTGTGTACTGCTGTGTAGTGTTGTGTTGTGCTGTGTGTTGTCTGTGCTGTGTTGTCACTTGTGCTGCTGTGTGCTCTGCTGTGTGTGTTTGTGCTGTGCTGTGTACTGCTGTGTAGTGTGTGCTGTGCTGTGTTTGTTTGTGCTGTGTAGTGTTGTTTTGTGCTGTGTAGTGTGTAGTCTTGTGCTGTGCTGTACTGCTGTGTAGTGTTGTTTGCTGTGCTTGTTGCTGTGTAGTGTAGTGTTGTCTGTGTTGTGCTGTGTGTTGCTGTGTGTTGTGCTGTGCTAGTGTTGTCTTGTGCTGTGCTGTGTACTGCTGTGTAGTGTCGTCTTGTGCTTTGCTGTGCACTGCTGTGTAGTGTTGTCTTGTGCTGTGTTGTGTTGTGCTGTGTACTGCTGTGTAGTGTTGTCTTGTGCTGTGCTGTGTACTGCTGTGTAGTGTGTCTTGTGCTGTGCTGTGTACTGCTGTGTAGTGTTGTCTTGTGCTGTGCTGTGTACTGCTGTGTAGTGTAGTCTTGTGCTGTGCTGTGTACTGCTGTGTAGTGTTGTCTTGTGCTGTGCTGTGTACTGCTGTGTAGTGTTTGTCTTGTGCTGTGTTGTGCTTGTGCTGTGTACTGCTGTGTAGTGTTGTCTTGTGCTGTGCTGTGCACTGCTGTGTAGTGTTGTCTTGTGCTGTGTTGTGTTGTGCTGTGTACTGCTGTGTAGTGTTGTCTTGTGCTGTGCTGTGTACTGCTGTGTAGTGTTGTGTTGTGCTGTGTTGTCTTGTGCTGTGCTGTGTAGTGTTGTGTTGTGCTGTGCTGTGCACTGCTGTGTAGTGTTGTCTTGTGCTGTGCTGTGCACTGCTGTGTAGTGTTGTCTTGTGCTGTGTTGTGTTGTGCTGTGTACTGCTGTGTAGTGTTGTCTTGTGCTGTGCTGTGTACTGCTGTGTAGTGTTGTGTTGTGCTGTGTTGTCTTGTGCTGTGCTGTGTAGTGTTGTCTTGTGCTGTGCTGTGCACTGCTGTGTAGTGTTGTCTTGTGCTGTGCTGTGCACTGCTGTGTAGTGTTGTCTTGTGCTGTGTTGTGTTGTGCTGTCTTGTGCTGTGTTGTGCTGTGTTGTGTTGTGCTGTGTACTGCTGTGTAGTGTTGTCTTGTGCTGTGCTGTGTACTGCTGTGTAGTGTTGTGTTGTGCTGTGTTGTCTTGTGCTGTGCTGTGTAGTGTTGTCTTGTGCTGTGCTGTGCACTGCTGTGTAGTGTTGTGCTGTGCTTTGCTGTGCACTGCTGTGTAGTGTTGTCTTGTGCTGTGTTGTGTTGTGCTGTCTTGTGCTGTGTTGTGCTGTGTTGTGTTGTGCTGTGTACTGCTGTGTAGTGTTGTCTTGTGCTGTGCTGTGCACTGCTGTGTAGTGTTGTGCTGTGCTGTGTTGTGTTGTGTTGTGTTGTGCTGTGCTATGTAGTGTTGTGCTGTGCTATGTAGTGTTGTCTTGTGCTGTGCTGTGTACTGCTGTGTAGTGTCGTCTTGTGCTGTGCTGTGTACTGCTGTGTAGTGTTGTCTTGTGCTGTGTTGTGTTGTGCTGTGTACTGCTGTGTAGTGTTGTCTTGTGCTGTGCTGTGTACTGCTGTGTAGTGTCGTCTTGTGCTGTGCTGTGTACTGCTGTGTAGTGTTGTCTTGTGCTGTGCTGTGTACTGCTGTGTAGTGTAGTCTTGTGCTGTGCTGTGTACTGCTGTGTAGTGTTGTCTTGTGCTGTGCTGTGTACTGCTGTGTAGTGTTGTCTTGTGCTGTGTTGTGTTGTGCTGTGTACTGCTGTGTAGTGTTGTCTTGTGCTGTGCTGTGTACTGCTGTGTAGTGTTGTCTTGTGCTGTGCTGTGTAGTGTTGTGCTGTGTACTGCTGTGTAGTGTTGTCTTGTGCTGTGCTGTTTCACCGCGCCGTGTTGTGCTTTATAACTTTTCGTCATGTTGTGTGTTGTTATTGTGTTAGGTTGTCTTGTGTTGTATTGCGTTGCGTTGTGCTGAGCTGAGCTGAGCTGAGCTGAGCTGAGCTGAGCTGAGCTGTGTTTCACGAAACTAAACAAGCACTGCATGCAGCGCCTTGTTGTACAATGTCGCATTGTATGCTATGACATTGCAGTGTGTTAAGTTGTGTTGTGTTGTGCTGTGCTGTGCTGTGCTGCGTTGTGCTGTACTGTGCTGTGCTGTGCTGTGCTGTACTGCGTTGTGCTGTACTGTGCTTTGCTGTGCTGTACTGCCTTGTATCATGCTGCGTTGCGTTGCATTGTGTTGCGTTACATTGCGAGGTTCTGTGCTGCGTTGTACTGCATGCATTGCGTTGCGACGGTCAAAAATTGCACTGATATTGTGCTGTGATCAATTGGCCGCCAGTCGCTGGAACAGCGATGTGAGGAAGAGGAGGATTATCTGTCCTCGTCCCCGTTTTTCGTCAAGCAATAAACAACCCACACGACTATATTGTATCCCTTTCCTTCATACTCTCTCTCTCTCTCTCTCTCTCTCTCTCTCTCTATATATATATATATATATATATATATATATGTGTGTGTGTGTGTGTGTGTGTGTGTGTGTGCGTGTTCTTTTGTTCACGACACTTTAAGTTGTTTGTTTTGTTGTTGTTTTGCTCGACTGTTGTCTTTGTTAATCATTTATCTATTGATATTATCTCATTTATCTATAGATATAATCTGTTGTCCGTGTTAGTCATTTATCTATTGATATTATCTGTTGTCTTTGTTAATCATTTATCTATTAATATTATCTGTTGTCTTTGTTGATAATTTATCTGTTGATATTATCTGTTGTCTTTGTTAATCATTTATCTATTGATATTATCTGTTGTCTGTGTTAATCATTTATCTATTAATATTATTCCACCGTAAAACTGTCCGTGACATTTCAAAGAGACAGTATAGAGGAGCAGGGGGAAGGGGAGTGGGGGTATAAACAACATGCACAAACAACAGACTGAAGCCGACAGCATTCTGCATTCCTCAGAACGCCACCCCCACCGTCCTCCATCCCAACCCCTCCTGCACCTTCTCATCATCCCCCCCCCCCCACTCTCACCCCCACCCCCAGAAAGTTTCGGGATGGTGCAGCATAAAAGAGAAGGTGAGGAGGTGGGGGGGGGGGGGGAAGGTGGTCGGGGAGGGTGAAGGGGAGGTGCGAAATGCCGAAATAGCTACAACAAGAGAACGGGTGTCACGTTCTGTCATTATACCCTCGCGTCGCGACACACCCGGTTGGACTCCGCCGCTGTCACTTGCCAAACAGCACGTGCGAACCGGTGCTGTGCTATGCAACCTGCAGAGCTGTGGCCTTTACTTGGTTTTAGAGGAGGGGGAGGGTGGGGGGGGGGGGGGGGGGGGGGCAGGGGCTTTCTAATATCGATGATTTATTGAGGGGGCGAGCAGTGCAACTGATGGGGGCGACACACGTACGACGCAACAAGTTGGGCGGGGGCAGGGGGTTGGGGGGGGGGGGGGGGGCGGGTGGGGGGGGGGGGGGATGCTGGGGTATGGGTGTGTGGGGGGAGATTGGATCGCATACACTGAGAGAAAATTGCAGTGTTTGTCTTTTTCGACTGCCTGTGTTTCTCGGGAGATATCTTTCTTTTTCCTTTTTTTTCCCCCACTCACATGCACTTTTACAACATGCATATGCAACATACACACACACACGCGCGCGCGCGCGCGCGCACGCACGCCCGCGACTGACGTTCAAACACATGTGTGGGTGTGCGCGCACGCAGAGAGAGAGAGAGATAGAGAGAGTCAGACATCTGACCTTTCCACGACAGACAAATGATCGTTCAGCCTATCACGGATCAAATTAACTAATTCATATCACATTCTCACACTTTGATAAAATAAAATAGAAACTATTTTTTATTAAATGCTCCCAGACATCTGGTCCAGTAACCTTAACCTTTCTCCAGATCAAGTGGAAAGGTCGCATACGAGAGGTTGCGAAGTAAGACACAAGACTTTGTCATTTCTTGTAAGTAAACTGCGGAAATCCACTACAAAACAAACAGAAAGTCATCATTTACCTGGTATTTAGTTGCTTAATTATTTCTCTCATAAAAAGAATAGTTCACACGATACCATCCGGATTTTTTGTTGGTCCATTAACACCAAACTGAAGGTATTTTGGATTTACAAACTTATACTGCATATTAATTTGCTTTATTATTTTAAGTGTGTGCGTGTGTGAGGAAGGGTGTGTGTGGAGGGGGTGCGTGGTGGGTCTGTGTGTGTGTGTGTGTGTGTGTGTGTGTGTGTGCGCGCGCGCGCGCGCGTGCTTGGAAACTGTTGTGCTACCTAAATATGTGATCGTGTCACTGTTCTGCCATTCAGAGCGTTGTCTCCCCCTGTTCAAAGCTCTAACCTTTCATTTTACTCAGACAGGCTGGGTCTTTATGTCAAATGTCATCTATATCAGAATTAAATTAGGAGATAAAAACGCGCGTGCGCGTGTGTGCAAACACACACACACACACACACACGCTAACACTAACACACTTAATATAAAAAAAAAGGCGGGGATTGGGGTGGGTTGAGGGGGGAGAGGGGGGTGGCTGTCGTTGGAAGGACGTGGTGACGGTTTCCACGCTGGAGGGGACGCTCACTCAGTCGGACTCCACAACTAAGCGATCACTGTCGTCAGCATGGGGCTTACTTAGTAGGAGCTGTCCTGTGTGTGTAGTTGAATTACAACAGGCACGACTCAACACCACAGAAGCGATCCAACAGCAGTGCAGGGTCTCTTCTGGCGTGTGGCCTTCAGACAATCTGTCATCGATGGTTCCCTGTGGACTGCCGACAGCTGGTACTGCCCCGGACGAACCCGTGTGGCGCCGTGTATGGGAGGGGGGGGGGGAGCACTTGGAATGAGCGGCTTGGGAATAATGTTATTGTCATTGAAGCGGAGCAGATGACAGGGCCGTAAGAAAAAGTAAGGAAAGACAAAGAGAGAACAGGTACGTTGGTAGATTATTTGCACAGCGTGACACCGACCTTGGTTACCTGTGAAGCTTATACGGACCCTGGCATACAACTCTTTGACTTTGTAGCTATACAACAAACATCGCGAAATCACGAAACCGAACCAGATTGTTACCTTGAAACTGGCATAACGTTAACACACCCCACCACCCACCCACCCCCTACGTAGAAACTTTGCAAACAAAACTTTGAATACAGGTCAATGTCTTTTTTTTATTTATTTATTTATTATTATTTTAACTTTGAGGGTTAAACGGTTTTCTTTTGGAGCAAGTTTGGTTTTTTTTAATAATTTTTTTAAACAAATTATAACGTTATTCCTGTCAGTGAAAATAGCAAGGAGGAACTGTATTCAAACAGATGACGTGAAATCACTACAGCCACACGTGCAGGCATATTATCATTTCTCACTGTGGCTATATGACCTTTGCCAAAAAAGTTTTTGAGAAGTTTCCAGCCTCGGAGAATTCCTCGTGTTGCAGTCACGTATAAAGTTTAATCACAGCCCATAAATCTCTTTCTGATACCGGAGAAGAAACATCAAACAGCAGCTGCAGCTTTTTGTGAGCTTTCCTTGACTTCAGATGACGCCAAATGAGGATCAAAGGCGCTCATCATTTTCCATAGGATTTAATTTCGCATCTGTTTGCCTGAGCTCCATTTACAGACACTCAAACAAACACACACACACACACACACAAACACACACACACACACACACACACACACACACACACACACAATTGGAGAGAAACAGAGGCATACACACAGAGGAGTTGAGACAAGAGACGAGAAGACAGACAGATCGACAGACAGACAGAGGAGGAGGAGGAGAAGAAGAAAAAGAGAAGGAGGAGGAGACGAAGAAGAACACACACACACACACACACACACACACACACACACACACACACACACACAAAGAGCAATGTTGGCGTTTATAACGTTTCCATTTTTCCTAGCGTTGTCTTTCCCTATTCACCCTCCACACATACACACACTTTTACCCCTCCCCCTCTCACAGGCCCTACCCCCAAGGTTTTGTTTTTGTTTCTTTTGTTTTTTTCGTCTAATATCACTTCAAGTGGAAAGACGTTAAACTGAAGACAACAACAACAACAACACAAAGAGCAAGAACAACATCAACGAAAAAAAACAAGAAGGATAAGAAAGACCAGAACAAGAAGAGGCAGGAAAACAGACAGGGACACAGATAGGGGAATCAAAGACGGTCTGTTTAAGGGCACAGACAAACCGCCTTCTTCGCCCGACTCCGTTTCATTGACACCAACTGCTGTTCTTCAACAGTGCACAAGTCAACACGAACACAAAGAAACAAAGATATACACAAAGATATACACAAAGATACACACAAAGAGAGAACAAAAAGAAAACAAAGCAAGAAAATAAAAAGAAAAAAAAAGAAAAAAAAACGAATAAACGAAAAAACAAATAATGAAAAAAAGAAGAAAGGTAATGAAATGTGACCAATATGAAATTTATTTATATTATTTTGTAATGTATATCCCCCCTTTCAAAGAACCTTTCTGGAAGTAAAAAGGGTTAAAAACGGATTAACAGTAGGAAAGTGAGACCGACTGACAGAACAAAAACAAAAGTAAGAAAACCCCAAATCAAGAATCTGGAGTTACAAAAATTGCGCGCGCGCGCGCGCGCGTGTGTGTGTGTGTGTGTGTGTGTGTGTGTGTGTGTGTGTGTGCGTGTGTGTGGTGACGGTGTTATCAGGTAAGTCTGAGCCACTGTTACCCAAGCCTTTAAGCGACACAGGCAGCTGTTTTTGTTGTTGTTGTGTGTGTGTGTGTGTGTGTGTGTGTGTGTGTGTGAGAGAGAGAGAGAGAGAGAGAGAGAGAGAGAGAGGTGTGTGTGTGAGTTGTGTGTGTGTGTGTGTGTTTTGGGGTGGGGAAAAGAGGGTGCGTGCGGCACCGATCGTCACCACCACCACGCCTCACTCCCCACGTACAGGTGATTCAAAACTCCCAAGCTGCAGATTATCACCTCAGGGAGGGGCTGCTGACAATCCTCCCCCCCCCCCCACCCTCCGGCCCCCTTATCCCCCTTCGCCCGAACCCCAGTCGTCAGCAGGTGAAGCCCTCATTCCCGCCCCACCCACCCACCCACCACCACCACCACCGGTTCAGTGAAAGGGACAGGAAAGGGGAAGGGTATAGGTTGAAGGACGCTGACAAAACAGCTGAAGTCTGTCAAGGTTTCAGCTAGCATGATGGAGGCCGTATCAGCTGCATGCATGTATAGATATTATCATGTTCACCTTCGTTTTATGCCGCTCCGGATAAAATTAATTATTTGCTACATTCCACCGGCTTCCGTGATTTCCGTACACAGGTCAGTGCTGCTGTGACTTATTATTAGGTGATACGATAATATACAATACAGTACGATACGATATAACACATGACACAACAAAACACAATATAACACGATGCAAAACAATACGATACAACACAATGCAATACGATACAATACAATATAACACGATGCAATACGATACAATACAATATAACACGATGCAAAACAATATGATACAACACAATGCAATACGATACAATACAACACAACACAATGCAATACGATACAATTCAATACATCACAATGCAATACGATACAATACAATACAACACGATGCAAAACAATTCAACACAATACAACACAACACATTATAATACAACACAATACAATACAACCCTACACAACCCAATACAACACAACATAATACAACCCAATACAACACAACATAATGCAATATAACACGATGCAAAACAATTCAACACAATACAACACAACACATTATAATACAACACAATGCAATACAACCCTACACAACCCGATACAACACAACATAATGCAACACAATACAACACAACATAATGCAATATAACATGATGCAAAACAATACAATACAATTCGGTACGTGCACTGTAGAATGGGAACAAAGATCAGCGGGGGAACATAACGAAACAGCCCTGAGAACAAGGAGCGCACTGCCACAGCTGACACAACTTGTGTCAGGTTCAGTTTCAGTCCTCTGTCTATCTCTGTCTCTGTCTCTCTCGCTGTTTCTCTCTCTCTGTGTTTGATAAAGCATTTATCATTGTCATTGCCACCCCCACCCCACCCCCTCTCTCTCTCTCTGTGTTTAAGAGCATGCGTGCCATTTATGAGTTTGACTTGCTGAAACACAACTGATCATCAAGAATGGATACTAATATACCTTTCTGTAGAAAGGGCATTCCTCCAAACTTACTGAGCTGATTTTGCGATGAAACGAACCCCACCCCACCCCCAAACTCCCATCCAACCCCCCTACCCTCCTCTTAATCAGTGGCTGCTGTTATGTCTCATATGTTGTATGCTGTATACTTGTTTGAGTTGTTGTTGTGTAATGTATGTACCTTTTTCTTTCACGGAAATTAATCATAACCGTCCAAGATTAAAAGATTTTTTTTAAAAACCTTTCCCTTCCTAACAACTATCCCTCCAGCGCTCCCTCCCCAGCACCATTCTTGGAACTCCGAAAGATTAATCAACTTACAGTCAGAGGAATAATGATGTATTGAGTTGCTAAGTCAACTTCATAATTCTCCAAAGAGAAAGTCACATGTCTTGTTGGTCATTCTAACAATCCAAACGTAAAAAAAAAAAATATATATGCGTGTAAAAAAAAAAAAAATATATATATATATATATAAATATATATATATATATATATATATATATATATATATATATATGCGTTAAAAAAAAAACAGAAAAAAAACACAAAAAAACAACCAAACAAACATGCTTGAGTTCAGTAATCGAGTAGCGACAAGAATTCATAATAACGTTACATCACAGTTTACATTTGTACATCTATGAACACCTTTTATGTATCAAGAACGCTTAACAATATTAACTCTTATGACACTTGTCCAGTACTGTATCGAATCGCGAATGAATGATATGGACACTTACAAAGCGCTTATCATCGGTCTGAGACCAAGCTCACAGCGCTTGGTCGTATCGTTTCGTGTCGTATCGCATTGTATTGTATTGCATTGTATGCGCGTTGGGTTACGCTGCTGGTCAGGCATCTGCTTGGCAGATGTGGTGTAGCGTATATGGATTTGTCCGAACGCAGTGACGCCTCCTTGAGCTACTGAAACTGAAACTGAAACTGCATTGTATCGTATTGTATCATATTGTATTGTGTTGTGTTATATTGTATTGTATCGTATCGTATTTATTGTATTGTGTTGCGTTGTATCGCATTGTATTGTAACGTGTCGTATCGTATTGTATTGTATCGCATTGGATTGCATTGCATTGTATCGTATTGTATCATATTGTATTGTGTTGTGATGTATTGTATTGTAACGTATCGTATTGTATTGTATTGTATCGTGTTATAATGTATCGCATTGGATTGCATTGCATTGTATTGTATCGTATTGCATTGTATTGTATCGTATTGCATTGTACGGCATTGTATTGTTGTATCGAATTGTATTGTATTGTACTGTATTGTAGATCCACCACTGCGGCTTGCTTCAGCGTCACCGGGACAGAAGAAGCAGTTCCAGCGCGCATCTCGCCTTTCTCGTGCATCATGTCCATGAAGTGTAAACTGCCCACATCAAAGACACCCGCTGCCACTCACCCCCAGCCCCCCACCCCCACCCCCCTCAACCCCTATCCCCCACCCCCTCCCGACACACACGCTCCCTTCAGAAGGGGGTGGAGGGGGGTTGTTAGGGCTGGTACTGGGGGCAAGCGGTATCAGTGGGGAGCTGTGTGTGTGCGGGGTGGGGGAGGGGGGCAGAGGATTGGGGGGGGGGGGGGTGAACATTGAAGAGGAGGAGCATGTTCATAATGATATGAGATCCAGTTCTGCAGCTAGCTCCGCTTAGTTCGCTTGTTGGGTAGGAGGGCGGGAAAGGGGGGGGGGGGGGGGGGGGGCGTTAGGGGGCCGTCCAGCTACGTATGCAGCACGGCAGGGGGCAGGAGGTGACGTGGGTTGGGGGATAGGAGGGAGGGGTAAGGAAGGGGGGGGAGGTGGAGGAGGACGGGGGTACGCGATGCTTCATTTCCATCATATGACGGGTGTAGATGGCACAAACCAATCGACAGGACCTGCCTCTAAAAACAAAAACAAAATAACACGCACACACACGCACACACACACACACACACGCACGCACGCACACACACACACACACACACACACGCGCGCGCGCGCGCGCACGCACACACATACACACACACACAACGACGTGTCAGCTTCACATTAATATCGGTCACTTAATACGGCTTGACACGGCGCAATACGAGACATAAACTTCGAGCCGAGGGTGGTCAGATTACAGAATTGACATTTACTTCTCACATCACTCCACCACCCCAACCCCCCGACCCCCACGCCCCTCTTCCCGTCCGCTCTCTCTGTCTGTCTGTCTGTCTGTCTCTCTCTCCTGGCTCCCAATGTCGCTGTTTTATAATAATAACAATAATCATTATTATTATGCAACGCAGGTTCTTTCTTTTTTTTTTCTTTTTTTTTTTTTGCATCCATTGGGCTACGAGAGGGTTATTAATATGCAAAACAAGGGACATAATTCAGTGCTGGGGTGGTTTATTTCCTCTCTCAGTGTCTGTCTGTCTGTCTGTCTCATTTCTATGCATGCAGCCCTTTTTGAAGTAAAGTGTGGGGCCACCATCATGCACAGAGTCCGCTGCCAACATCCCCCCCCCCCACACACACACCACACGGCACACGCACGATCAACACAATGGAGAGATGAAGGGACGACACACACACACACACACACACACACCACATACAAAACAGCTGCCAGCCAGTTGCCGAGGATAACCGTTGAGCAGGCTCACCGATAAAAAGAAAGACATCACTGGTTGAAATACAACTTGTCTGTGTACAAAAAGAAAAAGAAAAAAAAGGACTGTCTCTTCTTCATAACTGTCCTCATGATTAACCCCATAATTACGTACACATGTATGTATATATGTATGTATGTAATTACGTACGCACATAGCTTATGTATGCATGTATGCATGCATGTGCACACGTCTATCTCATCAAACCTACCAACTAACCCATCTAACTATCAACCTACCTACCTATTTCCCTAAACTGCAAGCTTACCAAGCGACGACAGTCCACCGAGAACGTTCAGAACGTGACCTGAGAGAAACACGACAGACAGCACACTTCACTCACCTCATCAGACAACACACGCCACTTCCAACAAGCCGACCGACCAAACTGTCCGGCCCACAAAAGCACGCACACTGAGATCCCACCAGCTGCAGCGTCAACAATTCAGTTTCAGTTTCAGATTCTCAGTAAGGAGGCCGTCACTGCGTTGGGAGGACTCTACATGCAGCATCCCCAAGTCCAGCCCGAGTCACCAGTCCTGCCACAGTGGGGAAGGCGCAGGAAATGGGACAAGTCAAGCCCAGTGATAAACCAAACACCTTCCCTCTCAAACAAAAAGCGCGGGACAACTGAACTCCCACCAACAATACAACCAGCTACGGCTACAGAAGCTGCACACACACACACACACAGCTCCTCCCAACCCAACCCAACGCTCATGAAACAAGAAGCCAGAGCCCAGGACCCAGGAAGGAGACGGGTGGATTAGGTAGGGCAGCGGGGGATGAGAGAAGGGAGGGGCTAGGGAGCCTGTTGAGAGTCAGAGACACTGGAAGACGGAGTAAGGGGGAGTAAGAAGAAGGTCCCCCAAACCTGTGACTAATTGATGTTCTCTGTCTCCACAACCAAGGCGTTTTCGGCACGCTATTGGCCGCCATGCTCAAGTCCCCACCCCTCTAAACCCCCCCTCATCATGGATGCCTCAAGCCAGACACGGTCATGGGGCTGCTACGTACTTATCTCTGACGTATTGTCAGCGCGGTAAACCGATCCCGCAAAGCTCACCATTCAAACCTTGGTGACGGGGAGATGCGAGATAAGCCTTGCTCCCCCACCCCCCGCCAGCCCCCCTCCGAGACACCAAACGAGGGTGTCGCGGTCGGTCCTTCCCGCCAAACAATGGTGTCGTCTTCGTGAGTTTCCGTCATTACATCTTTATCCAGCATCTTGGGTGAAGCCGGGGCCGTGTATTAAATGGTTAAAAGCTGACATTTGATACGGCAGATTACGGTGTTTAAAACAGAGACAACTGAGCTGAGGCGCGTAGGCTGTTTGAAAGGCAGACACCCGATACACCAGATTAAGGCGTATGAAAGACAGGAAACTGAATGTTTTTCAGGAATATAATTGTCGTTGGCGTACACTCGTTTTTACCCTGCCATGAAACCGAATACAATCAAGATTTTTCTTTTTCTTCTTTATTCACATTGTGCCTTATTTTCTTGAAGAAACAGTCATTTGGATTTAAAGGCTCCTTCGCCTGTCAACGGCACAGATAACAAATTGCAGCTGATATTGAATTCGCCGCCGGCAAGACCGTTTTACTGTTACGGAAGCGTGCCTGGATGAGATGTTTAACTTAACGACGTGTCTCTTTGTTGCTAAGTGTTACAGAAGTACAGCCTCGCTCAGTATAGCGAGTGTGTGTATGGGGAGACAGTTGAGCTGGCAGAGAACGATCGGATTTGCCACGCTGCAACGATTGCTGGAACACCTGCTCATGGATGGTTATTGTTTCCTTAGTTTTCCTTCTAGTTCAACCTGAACATGTAAACCAAGCAGTGAGAGAGACTGGAGTGGGTCATTTCAGGACAACACTAACGTTCCCCATAACGTTGTCATATGGTCATATGAAACCTGCATCAAGTTCTAAGGCTCACACACAGGAACACTACAGCTGTAAGAGAGAAAAATAATGCGCAATGACTGGAATTACTGACAGCAATCGAGTAATGATACTATTCACAATCTATGTCAGGGACCCCCCCCCCCCCCCCCCCCCCCCCCCCAGCCCCCCTCCCTCCCCCCCCCCCTTTTTTTTGTATTTTGTTTTAAGAAACGTGTTTTCTGAAGTTACCAGAGTTCATGTGATATGTGTTTATAACAGTCTTTGATTTTCATCCACATGAATGACATCGCCTGCTGGACAGACTGCTACAGAAGGTGCTCGTGATAACAAAATGTCTTGGAAGTAAAATCATTCTCATCTTCTATGTCGACTCGCAACAAGCAATAAAAGAACAATACAAGAGGAGATGGGAAGCCTGTAGTGGTGAGCCTAGCGACCTGTTGGCCATCTCTCCTGAAGGTCAACTTGTTCGTGGCTGTGGTCTTCAGGGGATGGGAAGCCTGTAGTGGTGAGCCTAGCGACCTGTTGGCCGTGGCTGTGGTCTTCAGGAGATGGGAAGCCTGTAGTGGTGAGCCTAGCGACCTGTTGGCCATCTCTCCTGAAGGTCAACTTGTTCGTGGCTGTGGTCTTCAGGAGATGGGAAGCCTGTAGTGGTGAGCCTAGCGACCTGTTGGCCATCTCTCCTGAAGGTCAACTTGTTCGTGGCTGTGGTCTTCAGGAGATGGGAAGCCTGTAGTGGTGAGCCTAGCGACCTGTTGGCCATCTCTCCTGAAGGTCAACTTGTTCGTGGCTGTGGTCTTCAGGGGATGGGAAGCCTGTAGTGGTGAGCCTAGCGACCTGTTGGCCATCTCTCCTGAAGGTCAACTTGTTCGTGGCTGTGGTCTTCAGGAGATGGGAAGCCTGTGTAGTGGTGAGCCTAGCGACCTGTTGGCCATCTCTCCTGAAGGTCAACTTGTTCGTGGCTGTGGTCTTCAGGGGATGAGAAGCCTGTAGTGGTGAGCCTAGCGACCTGTTGGCCATCTCTCCTGAAGGTCAACTTGTTCGTGGCTGTGGTCTTCAGGAGATGGGAAGCCTGTAGTGGTGAGCCTAGCGACCTGTTGGCCATCTCCCCTGAAGGTCAACTTGTTCGTGGCTGTGGTCTTCAGGGGATGGGAAGCCTGTAGTGGTGAGCCTAGCGACCTGTTGGCCATCTCCCCTGAAGGTCAACGTTCGTGGCTGTGGTCTTCAGGAGATGGGAAAAATACCAAACGAATTTTCTCCTCACAACAACATCCTAAACAAATCTAAAAACACTCAGACACGACGATAGTTTCCGCAGACTGACAGAGAAACAACAGACAGACAGACAAACAGACAGCAAGAGCTCAAGCTGACAAACTGAAGCTCATTACAGAGGAAAAGGAGACACGGAGGTCGGAGGGAGAGGGAGGGGGGGGGGAGGGACGGGGGCGAGAGTCAGGGGTTGGTAGGGGTGGGGGGTGGGGGGGGGGCACAGGCGACACAAAACACCCCTGGGGAACACGGGACCAACAACAAAACAGGAGACAAATCGTCTGACACCAGATCACAGCAGCTGCCTGGCATCACGCAAAGGAAACACCCGGGGTAGCTTGGTTACAAACCACTGCACCTCCACCAAAGATACATGACACTGCACCTCCACCAAAGATACACGACACTGCACCTCCACCAAAGATACACGACACTGCACCTCCACCAAAGATACATGACACTGCACCTCCACCAGTCTCTCGACACTGCACCTCCACCAAAGTCTCACGACACTGCACCTCCACCAGTCTCACGACACTGCACTTCCACCAAAGTCACACTGCACCTCCACTAAAGCTACACGACACTGCACCTCCACCAAAGTCTCACAACACTGCACCTCCACTAAAGCTACACGACACTGCACCTCCACCAAAGTCACACCACACTCCACCAAAGTCACACGACACTGCACCTCCACCAAAGTCACACCACACTCCACCAAAGTCTCACGACACTGCACCTCCACCAAAGTCACACGACACTGCACCAAAGTCTCACGACACTGCACCTCCACCAAAGTCACACGACACTGCACCAAAGTCTCACGACACTGCACCTCCACCAAAGTCACACGACACTCCACCAAAGTCACACGACACTGCACCTCCACCAAAGTCACACTGCACCTCCACCAAAGTCACACTGCACCACCACCAAAGTCTCACGACAACATCCGAACTGGAGGTCACGAGTCGTGTTCGTCAGGGTCACCATCTGATAGGCGTCGGGAGGGGACGGGGTTAAACGCGGTATTGACGAGCGGGGTCAAGTGGAAATGCGATCCCACGGATTGGGTGTGTGGGCAAGAGGAGTCACCGATCTCCCTCCCCCAGCTCCCCCCCTTCACCCCCCACCCCCACCCCGCGAGGTAAGGAAACAACAACAGAGGCCAGGTATGTCAGTCACAGGGTCAGTGGTTTGATTCCAGACACACTGAGTGGAATTACAGCCGTGGAGGTGGGGTTTTTTTTGTTTTTTGTTGTTGTTGTTTTTAAAGCAATACGAGGCGGTTTGCAGGCACCCTGTCCTGTGCTTACGTCCCACTGTAAGTGAACAAAGTTGTGGCTGACTGACAGCTGACTTAGTACCATCGACCTGTAGAAACCTCATCCATAGCAATACAAGTCTCAGGATCAACGTACTATCGACCAACAAGGGTTTTCACGATAAAAACTACACACAAAATGCTCACCTGGCGAAACGACTCCGCCTCAGTAAAAAAAGATAAGTATATAGAGAAAATGAAACAAAAAAGAAATAAAACAAAACACGTTCCGGATGCTTGCTGAGAGTTTCTCACTCGATAGGGAATCCAAAAACCATGCGTGCGGATAACAGGGAAAGGGTATTGTCAATTTTTATATCAGTGGTTAAAAATCAATAAAACACTGATGACTTTTTATTGTAATTGACAACGCTGTCCCTTTAACAAGGAAGATATAAAAACAACATGATTAACGGCGACAAAACAAAAAACAACCACCAAAAAACAAAACAAAACAAAATAACAACTACAACAACAAAAAACCCTAACATACAGTGAGATGTAGAAGAAAAAAAATAAAAGAATGCAAGTATGATGCATATATATATATATATATATATATATATATATATATATATAACTCTGAAAGATTCACACTGTGACAGTCACCCGGAATTTTGAGAAGGTGGTAACAGGGCTGAAGTCTCTATTGGAAAACACACGTGATGTACACACGCATAAGCTCACGACGCATCTTGCTCTCACTCGCACCTGCAACACACTCGTATTGACTAATTGATTGGGAGAGAGATGGGTAAGAGAGACAGAGACAGAGAGACAGTGACAGACAGAGATTGACATACACAAAGAGAGACAGGGGCAGACAAACACACACAGACACACATACAGAGAGAGAAACAGAGAGAGACAAGCAAACAGAAGACAGACAGACAGACAGAGAATGAGACAGAGACAGACAGACAGACAGACAGAGAATGAGACAGAGACAGACACGGAGCAAAACAAATGGCATTACGAAAATGACGACGACACTAAGACCCACGACAGCAGCTGCACCCAACGAAGAAGAAGATGATGATGAAGAAGAAGATGATGATGATGATGACAATCCGTAGCCGTGGTGACATGCTGATGACTATCAGCGGACTGGTGGTGGGTGTCCATTTGACCAGCGCAGATGGAGCACCACTCACACGTGTCAGCGTGCACGTGACCGTTTCAATCCACCAATCATGTAACGTGGGACCATCTGGTTTACCCCGCTCTCTCTCTCTCTCTCTTTCGGAGGGAGGAGGGGGGTTGTGGGTGTGGCGGCGGTGGTTTTGTTTGTTGTTGACACACACACCCACACGCACGCACGCACGCACGCACACTTCACACAACACACACACATATGCACACACACCCACGCACGGCACGCACGCACCCCCTACCCCCACACACATACGCCAAATTTTCATAATGATAACAAAATTGATTTCGCTCGTGGTGTTGACAAACCCAGACTGTGTCAGCCAAAAAAAGTTCTCTGCAGTTGCAAGCTGGCCAGCCCAGTCTGCGTGCAAGTTGTGCATGCCGCGCAATGACCACTGTTAGGGCAGTTGTACTGTATTGTATTGTATTGTACTATATTATATTGCATTGTATCGCATTGTATTGCACTGCATTTTATTGTACTACATCTTGTCACGACTGATTCCTCAGTGAATTACAGACAGCTCTCCCCGGGGAGATCGAATCGCAACAGTGCTGCGCCACACACATTATTTTATCTTTTTCCCCCCTGTCTACTTGTGGCTTTGCTCTTCAACCGAAGTAGATTTTGTTGCACAATTTTGCCACGGACAACACCGCGGGTTCTTTTGCGTGCGCAAAGTGTTTGCTGCACACGGGAGGGGGTGGGGGTGGGGGGCATCGTGTTAATAATATTCTCATTCGAATGACCAACGTCCAGACCACCACCACTCAAGGCCTAGTGGGTTTGATAATGATGATGATGATAATGATGACAGCCAGTATAGTGCGGTGTCAGTGTGCTGTGGAGTCATGAGCAGTGCAGTGCAGTGTACTTGCAGCGTGGTGAAATATTGTGCAGTGCAGTGCAGTGCAACGCAGTGCTGTAGAGAAGTGTTGTGTAGTGTAACCCAATGCAATGCATTGCAATGCAATGCAGTGCTGTAGTGTAGTGTAGTGTAGTGTAGTGTAGTGTAGTGTAGTGTAGTGTAACCCAATGCAGTGCTGTAGTGTAGTGTAGTGTAGTGTAGTGTAGTGTAGTGTAGTGTAGTGTAACCCAATACAGTGCTGTAGTGTAGTGTAGTGTAACCCAATGCAATGCAATGCAATGCAATACAGTGCTGTAGTGTAGTGTAGTGTAGTGTAGTGTAGTACCCAATGCAATGCAATGCAATGCTGTAGTGTAGTGTAACCCAATGCAATGCAATGCAATACAGTGCTGTAGTGTAGTGTAGTGTAGTACCCAATGCAATGCAATGCTGTAGTGTAGTGTAGTGTAACCCAGTGTAATGCAATACAGTGCTGTAGTGTAGTGTAGTGTAGTACCCAACGCAATGCAATGCTGTAGTGTAGTGTAGTGTAGTGTAGTACCCAATGCAATGCAATACAGTGCTATAGTGTAGTGTAGTGTAGTACCCAATGCAATGCAATGCTGCAGTGTAGTGTAGTGTAGTGTAACCCAGTGTAATGCAATGCAGTGCTGTAGTGTAGTGTAGTGTAGTACCCAACGCAATGCAATGCTGTAGTGTAGTGTAGTGTAGTGTAGTACCCAATGCAATGCAATACAGTGCTATAGTGTAGTGTAGTGTAGTACCCAATGCAATATAGTGCTGTAGTGTAGTGTAGTGTAACCCAGTGTAATGCAATACAGTGCTGTAGTTTAGTGTAGTGTAGTGTAGTGTAACCCAATGTAATGCAATATGGTGCTGTAGTGTAGTGAAGTGTAACCCAATGTAATGCAATATGGTGCTGTAGTGTAGTGAAGTGTAACTCAATGTAATGCAATACAGTGCTGTAGTCTTGTGTAGTGTAGTGTAGTGTAATGTAGTGTAGCGCAATGTAATGTAATGCAGTGCTGTAGTGTAGTGTAGTGTAGTATAGTGTAGTGTAGTGTAGTGTGGTCACAAACTATTCCTGAGCGTTAAGTTCCCAAGTAAGACTTTTCTTTATTTCATTCCGCTCGATACCGATGCTGCAACGTAGCAAAACCTCCCCAAAAAACAACAACGAATTCCCCTTTTCCATAAAATAAAAGCCACTTTCACATGATCAACATTTATCAGTCAATTACCTGTACATTCCCACGTATCAGCAGACCTCTCAGTTGAACGAAGCGAGCAACGAAGCTCGACTTCTCGGCCGAAGCATACACGTACATAAATAAACCTGGTAAGGTAAGGTGGCGAAGCAATCAGTTTGGGGCAGGACGATGAAAGCAACACCTCTCAAACTTTATATTCCCACACCAAAACAATGGCCTGCCAGGGTCGGACGACACCGGATAGCCCACAGTTTACACCCCCGTACCATCAATGGTGTCGACGCGGCCACCCAGACTCCAATTTCAGTTCTTACATCGCACAACGTACGGGAAGAAGAAGACCCAGAGATTTTTTTTTTTCTCTCTGAATGGGGTGCACACGGGGTAACCATACACCCACTGATTACGTAGAGTCGCGAGAAAAGAGTTCTGTCGCCTCGGTTTAGCCGCCGAACGCCTTGGGGTTCTGTTATAACAGGTGGTTATCTCCCTTCAGCGCAGCCTCCTCCTTCTCCTCCTCCTCCTCCTCAGCTTACTCCACCACCTCTAAACCAGTGCGTGAGAATTGCTGGTTCCGTCCGGCACAGGACTGTCAGTCAGCCAGTATCTTCACGGACTTGGAGTCGCAGAGTCCATACTGCGATACTCTGCTTGAGTCTTCTTCTCCTCCTTCTTCTTCCACTTGGTGGTTTGGGTCCGGGTAGGGTTTCCAGGGTACAGCGATCCATGGTCACTGTAATTACTAACAACAGTCGCCCCCAGTCTTGCTTTGCTGATCCCTGCTGTTTATCCTGTCTTAAGGAATCGTTTACTGAGACGAAGGCTTTGACACACAACCCGCAGGCCTGGGGGAATCTGGTGAAAGAACGGTTCCCAGTGACTCTTCACACAGTTGAATGGAAAGAAAGAGGAGGAGGAGGAGGAAGAAGAGGGAAAAGAAGAAGACTGATTGATTGATTGAATCTTTACTGGGTAAAGAATTAGGCGCAGTAAAGGCCTTTTTACAACCCTGCCCATTTAACGACACAAAACATAAAAATAAAGAACGACACAAAACATAGAAATAAAGAAATAAAATGAAATAATAAGAACGACGAATAAGAATAGTAACTGGAATAGTCTATTTAAAATATCAAAGCAAGAAGAAGAAGCAGGAGGAGGAGCAAGAAGAAGAAGGAATCATCATCGTTCTGACAGAGTTTACATTACACACCCAGAGTCCAAATTAAAAGTCAGAACTTCTGTTCTGAAATACACGAAAGAAGGGAAGGGCGGGGGTGGGGGTGTGGGTGCGAAGTGGGTGGGGGGTCAAGAGCCGTGACCATTTGAACAAATTATGGCATCGTCTTCGTACTAAACAATGCGCACTTCTGAAGAGAAAGAGATAGGGAGGGAGGGAGAGGGAGAATGAATGAATGAATAAAATCAATGAAGAGAGAATGAATGAATGAATGAATCTTTGCTTTCCAACGGTGAGAAAGAGAGAGAGAGAGAGAGAGTGTGTGTGTGTGTGTGTGTGTGTGTGTGTGTGTGTGTGTGTGTGCGTTAGCCAAACGAGGCCCATTTTAATCTATCAAATCATTTTATCTCACGATATTTCTTTGTTGATTTTGATATAATTTACTATTTGGTATGTTATCTACCTTCCTATTTTATTGTAAATCTAATTACGTATCCTTATCTATTGCACTGTCTGCATTTTTTCTCATCCCTTTTATTCCAGCAGCATTTGTCTCTCAAGGACGGGCGCAACAGGCGAGCGGTTAAAGCGTTAGACTTTCAATCTGAGGGTCCCGGGTTCGAATCTCGGTAACGGCGCCTGGTGGGTAAAGGGTGGAGATTTTTTCCAATCTCCCAGGTCAACATAATGTGACGACCTGCTAGTGCCTGAACCCCCTTCGTGTGAATGCGCACGCAGAAGATCAAATACGCACGTTAAAGATCCTGTAATCCATGTCAGCGTTCGGTGTGTAATGGAAACAAGAAAATTCCCAGCATGCACACCCCCGAAAGCGGAGAATGGCTGCCTTTATGACGGGGTAAAAACGGTCACACACGAAAAAGCCCACTCGTATACATGCGAGTGAACGTGGGAGTTGCAGCTCACGAACGATAAGAAGAAGGAGGAGAAGAAGAAGAAGAGAAAGGAGCACGTTGGAAGTATACATCCACAGCACCTCCCTTTGTTTGTTTGCTTGCTTCTTGTTGTTTTAACTCTCTCCATACGAACAGCGAAAGAGACGACGTTAGCAGCGTTTCACCCCAATTACCATCATCAAAATATTGCAAGCGGAAGGCTCTTATACTGAAGAGGTGAATGTTGACAAAGAATACCACGAGTCTGACGACGGAAGCTAAAGGTTGGGTCATTCAGACACCCACTGGACATCCGAGAGGTCTGTGTAGAGGAGAAGAGAGGACTGGCCGTACTGAGTGAGTTAAACAGATGTGTGTGGTGTTGTGCTTGTGGATAAGTCTGCATGCGCTGACACTGCCCTTGAAACTGAAACTGAAAGTGACCCCGCCCCCCGCGCCCCCCCTGATAAGAATACCTAAGTAGTTTAAGATTCCATTTTGTTTGTGGTGTAGTATCTGACCCCCCACCCACCCACCCACCCCCAAAACCCCCCTGATAAAAATACCTAAGTGGTTTAAGATTCCATTTTAATTTTGTTTGTGGTGTATCATCTGACGCCGGTCTCTCGTTAGCATTCATAATACTGGGATCCGTGTTTCTGAGCTGAATGTTTTGACAGGAGAAAAGGTCTGTCACGCTCCTGGAGAAACAAATTGTATAAAGCATGCATGCATGCATGCACGCACACACACACACACACACACACACACACACACACACACACACATATATATATATATATATATATATAGAGAGAGAGAGAGAGAGAGAGAGACATATATATGTGTATATGTGTATATATATATATATATATATATATATATATATATATATATATGTGTGTGTGTGTGTGTGTGTGTGTGTGTGTGTGTGTGTGTGTACGGATATACGTCTCACGGAGAGAGAGAAAGTGAGAGAGAGAGAGGCAGACAGACAGAAAAAAGATAGAGAGAGAAAGAGACAGACAGAGAGAGACAGAGAGAGAGACAAAGACAGACACGGAGACAGACAGACACAGAGAGAGACAGACAGAGACAGAGACAGAGACGCAGAGAAAGAGAGACAAACAGAGACAGAGAGACAGAAACAGAGACAGACAGACAGAAAGAGAGACAGAGAGAGGTATGTGCACGAGTGTGTCTTTTCCCTGTGTGCACCTGTCAATCCATCTTCACCACTCAGCTCCGCGTTCTGTCCCTACTTGCTGTATTTGTTCTGTACATCCCAAGAAAACAACAAACCACACATGATACAAACGCCAAACAAACACAGCCGACAAGAACGTGGGGAAAAAAACAAAAAAAAAAAACAAAACAAAGAAAACAAAACAGAAACAACACTCACGTCCCCCCACCCCCCAACCCCCAGCCCCCTCCAGAAAAAAAAAATTCCTGAGATGATACACCAAACCCCATCCATCATCTCTGACAACGGAGACGATCCAACGGACCCCGTGACACCTATCCCCTCCCCCTCCCCCCCCCACCACCCACTCTCCCCCACCCTCACTCCACACTCACCCTCTCTCTCTCTCTCTCTCTCCCACCCTCACTCCACACTCACCCACTCTCTCTCTCCCTCTCTCTCCCACCCTCACTCCACACTCACCCTCTCTCTCTAATCACCCTCTCTCTCTCTCGAGGGTGTGTGTGTGGGGGGGGGGGGGGGGTATTTTCTTCATGATGTATACCCTTCTGCATGAAAACCTTTCCCTTTCATTTAGGTGTGTGCTATTTGTAACAGATGTAGATTAGCGAGGACAGATTGGAAGAATCCTTGAATAAAAACGTTTTGAGTTCTGAGTTCTCTCTTTCTCTTTCTCTCCCACCCTCACTCCACACTCACCCTCTCTCTCTCCCCCACCCTCACTCCACACTCACCCTCTCTCTATCTCTCTCTCTCCCGCACCCTCACTCCACACTCACCCTGTCTTTCTCTCTCTCTCTATCTATACCTACATGCAGTGAATTTATTTTATTTCTATCTTTGTGCTTTAATGTTTTTACTTGTTCGCCTGTAAACTGGATGTTAATACCTGTAACATCTGCATGAGCAAATTAATCACTTTTGTATATGTGCAATAGTAAAGTTGTGCTTCTCTGTTTTCTTTATGTCCACTATATGTTTCTCACTTCGGTCATGTCTCTGTATGTGCATAAGAGTGTGTGTGTGTGTGTGTGTGTGTGTGTGTGTGTGTGTGTGTGTTCGGTGGAGAGAGTGTGTGCATGTGTATGGATATGAATGTATGAATGCGTTCGTTTTATTACTTTTTACGATGTTAATGATAATGATGGTGATCATTCTTCGTTGTAGTAGCAGTAGACGTAGCAGTGTTAACAAAATTATTATTTTTGTGTCGTTATCGTTAATGTTGTTATTGTTATTGTTGTCACAAGGACGGGTTGCAAGACTGGGCGATGCCTAAAATCATTATCCTTGAGTAATTACGTTTTTGAATCTTGAATCTCTCTCACCCTCACTCCATACTCACCCTCTCTCTCTCTACTCACCCTCTCTCTCTCTCTCTCTCTCTCACCCTCACTCCACACTCACCCTCTCTCTCCCCCACCCTCACTCCACACCCTCTCTCTCCCCCACCCTCACTCCACACCCTCTCTCTCCCCCCTCACACGCCAAAGTTCATAACATAAAGATCGCTGCAGAAGACTCCAAAAGTGTGATACTCCCTTACATCCCCTGCCCCCCCCCCCCCCCCCAACCATCCCCGCGCCCCCCTCCCCTCACCCCCCCCCCCCCCCACACACACACAAGACTGTCAGGAGTGGGTGGAAGGATGGGGAAGTGGGGGGGAAGGGAGGGGAGGAGAGGGCCTGGGGGTGGGTGTGGGAGGTGGGTGTTGTGGTGGGGAATTTTCCCCTCCCGCAGCGGAGCAGAAGATGTAACCCGCTTCTCCCAGGGACCCCCCCACCACGGTCCGTCACGACCTGTCTCTGCCCACAGACTGCTGCCCTGACCAAGGGGAGGTAAACCCGTCTGATGTATGTCAGCGAGGCACGAGAGCTTGCTGGCTTCTCAATACACAATACCCTTCACACACAGCCACGGAGGAACAGGAGGAACCCCCGCCTCCTCTCCCCCCCCCCTCCCCCAACCTCCCCCACCTCCCCCCCCCCCCACCACACACACACACCACCCACATCCCCGTCTTACCTCCCTTGATGTATGTAATGCAATCTGACGGTTGAGGGTAAGGGATGGAGGGTGGGTGGGAGGGGAGGTGAAGTGTTGGGGGATGGGGGTGGGGGAGGGGGAGAATAAGGACGAAAGCAGATACCCTGTTGGTGTAGGGTGGTGTATATGTTTTGTATGTTTGTGGGTGGGTGGGGTGGGTGGGTGGCGTATGTATGGGGTGGAGGTGGGGGGTTCAGTGTGTGTGTGTGTGTGTGTGTGTGTGTGTGTGTGTGTGTGTGTGTTGTGTTGTGTTGTGTTGTGTTGTGTTGTGTTGTTGTTGGTGGTGGTGGTGGTGGTGGTGGACGGGGTGTGTGTGTGTGTGTGTGTGTGTGTGTGTGTGTGTGTGTGTGTGTGTGTGTGTGTGTGTGTGTGTGTGTACGCGCGCTTGTTTGCTTCTGAGAAAGCCCAGTGAGTTGATATTGTGAAGGACGTAGGGAAGTAAAAGGAATCTGACTTCTGGGTGCAGTGCTTGGAGGAGGAAGGGGGAGAGGAGGGAAAGGCGCTGAAAACAAAACGAGATACATTTCCTTTTGAACCTCAGTTCTACTGCCACCATCGCCACCACTTTTTTTTCTTTTTTTCTTTCCTTTCTTTCCTTTTTTTTTTTTTTTTTGAACGCAGCGAATTATGATGATACCTGACAGCCTCTCCCTACTTGGTGAATAACGACAGAAGAGAGTTCATCAGCGGTTGGTTTCAGTGTTTGTTTGTTTCTCCATCGATCTGCACATCCTTCCTACTCCCTCGTCGATTTCGTTCACAGAACTGACGACGACGAATGAAGCAAAATCCAAGCAGTTTTTTTTTTTTTTTTAAATCGCGTTCATGATATAAAAAGGTGCGCAACTCGCTTCTTCCGTTGTCTACCCATCTCCTTCTTCCCCTCCCCTCTCCCCCCCCCCCCCCCCCCCCCCCCCATCCCCTTCTTCTTCCTCCTGTCACACTGTTCACAACATTATGATTTCCGTGACGATGATACTAATAATCAGATTAAAAAATATGATACTTACGTATAGCTTCGTATAATGTTAAAAGTATGGTCTGTGTGGGAGTGGTACTGACATTCAGGACAAACAACTGTTTTCTTCTTTTTTTTTTTAATCTCAAAATTGGGAGTTTTGATTATGTATATTCAAGGAACAAAAGGACGAGGTGTGTGTGTGTGTGTGTGTGTGTGTGTGTGTGTGTGTGTGTGTGTGTGTGGTGTGGTGTGGTGTGGTGTGGTGTGTGTGTGTGTGTGTATGTGGAGAGAGAGAGAGAGAGAGAGAGAGAGAGAGAGAGAGAGAGCCTGAGAATGGGAGGAGGGTTGAGGTGGGAGCTGGTGAGGGAGAAGGGTGGTTGGGAAGGAAGGCAGCGGTGAAATGGGAGGGGAGAGGGATTCTGCCATCTGGGCGATAATTTTGTACTAATATGACGGGCGTTTATTTATTTATTTTTTTTCTTTTCTTTTTTTTACAGTTATCTTACCGCTGGCGGGAAATGTCAAAGGACTTGAAATGAAACACGAGACCAAAGACCTGTTCAAGCTGCAGTCCAGTTTCACTTTGACTCTTCTTCTTCTTCTTCTGCGTTCACTCGTATGCACACGAGTGGGCTTTTACGTGTATGACCGTTTTTGCCCCGCCATGTAGGCAGCCATACTGGGTATGTTCTTGTTTCCATAACCCACCGAACGCTGACATGGATTACAGGATCTTTAACGTGCGTATTTGATCTTCTGCTTGCATATACACACGAAGGGGGTTCAGGCACTAGCAGGTCTGCACATATGTTGACCTGGGAGATGGTAAAAATCTCCACCCTTTACCCACCAGGCGCCGTCACCGTGATTCGAACCCCGGACCCTCAGATTGACAGTCCAACGCTTTAACCACTCGGCTATTGCGCCCGTCGTTTCACTTTGACAATTACACACACACCATCTACCACTCCGTCGTCCTGTCAGTCTGTCTGTCTGTCTGTTCCACTGGGAGAGGATGTAGATACGCCAGAAAACAGCAGACTGACGGACAGCCATGCAGAGACAGTCGGAAATGAACCGACAATATTGGGTTGTATTGCACTGTACTGTGTTGTGTTGTGCTGTGTTGTGCTGTGCTGTGTTGTGCTGGGCTGTGTTGTACTGTATTTGTATTGTATTGTATTGCATTTTATTGTGTTGTGTTGTCCTGTGCTGTGCTGTGCTGTGCTGTGTATTATATTGCATTGTATTGTGTTGTGGTGTGTTGTGTTGTGTTGTGCTGTATTTGTATTGTCTTGTCTTGTCTTGTCTTGAGTTGTACTGTATTGCACTGCACTGTGTTGTATTGCATTGTATTGTATTGTAATGCATTGTACTGTATTGTACTGCATTTGTATTGTATTGCATTGTATTGTAATGCATTGTATTGTACTGTACTGTACTGTATTACTCTTTGTCACTACAGATTTCTCTGTGTGAAATTCGGGCTGCTCACCCCATGACGAGCTTGTTGCTGCAATGCAGCGCCACCCTTCTTTTTTTTCTTTTTTTTTCTTTTTTTTCTCCTTTTCCTGCAAGTGCATTTGTGTTCCTATCAAAGTTGACTTTTCATCTGATTATCCCCCAAGGACGTTCCGTTTTGTTGCCGTGGGTTCATTTACGTGCGCTAAATGCAAGTTACACAGTGGACTCCCGATTTATCGCCTCATCCGAATGACTATAGCGTCCAGACCAGCACTCAAGGCCTACTGAGTGCAGGGGGGTGGGGGGGAGTGATGGCCTAGAGGTAACGCGTCCGCCTAGGAATCGAGAGAATCTGAGCGCACTGGTTCGAATTACGGCACAGTTGCCAGTATTTTCTCCCCCTCCACTAGACCTCGAGTGGTGGTCTGGACGCTAGTCATTCGGATGAGACGACAAACAGAGGTCCTGTGCGCAGCATGCACTTAACGCACGTAAAGGAACCCACGGCAACAAAAGGGTTGTCCTGGCAAAATTATGTAGAAAAATACACTTCGATAGGAAAAATAAATGCAGGCAGGGGAAAAAAAATGGGTGCCGCTCTCAGTGTAGCGACGCGTTCTCCCTGGGGAGAGCAGCCCGAATTTCACACAGAGAGATCTGTTGTGACAAAAAGAGAAATACAAACGTCACACAAAGAAATCTGTTGTGACAAACAAACAGTAATACAAAACTGGCGCGTGTGAGATTTGATCCCGTGCTGCGCTACGATTCCTTCGCTTTACCTTAGGGGACGTGTTCCCACTAGGCCACCTGGCACCCCCACAACACATCGCAGCACCACACACAACACAACAAAACACAACACAACACAGTTTCAGTTTCAGTAGCTCAAGGAGGCGTCAATGCTTTCGGACAAATCCATATACGCTACACCACATCTGACAAGCAGATGCCTGACCAGCAGCGTAACCCAACGCGCTTAGTCAGGCCTTGAGAACACAATACAACACAACACAACACAATACAACACAACACACCGAAACGAGCCGCCACGACGAGTGTTATCCTCTCCAGCACGAGACTCCCCGAACACAGTTCAACTCATGCAACATCTTTCCTTTTTTCCGCCATTTTGATTTCCAGGAGAGAGAGAGAGAGACTGACAGAGAGTGAGAGAGAGAGAGACAGGGAGAGAATTCCCCGGAT
>NC_134898.1:34432435-34454935 GCF_041734735.1 Babylonia areolata
TCTTCCCTGTCTGTCTCTCCCTTCTGTCTCTCCCTCCCTACCCACCTCACCCACACCTACCGCCCCCCCCCCCTCACCCCTGCCCACCACTCCTACCTCCCTGCCCCCCCTCACCCCCCCCCCCCCCCCCCCCCCTTCCCTCTCAGCTCTATTTACACGTCGATGCGTTGACGACACGGCGACAACGAAGGCGAAACCCGATCCTGACGTTTCCAGATGACCTTCTGTAATCTGACCCTCCTCGTCGGCGAGCATATGACAGCCAATCACACAGTGACACGCCATGGGACGGGAGAAGGAGACAGGGCTGGATTACTGCTTTTGTGTCAACGTTGACCCTACGTGTTAAGTGGGCACGGGAACTGATCTTATTGGTGTGGCTGTAGCGTAAACATTAGAAGCCATTAAAGGAAACAATAGACGGGGGCTGGATGCCAGGGTTTCTTTTGGTGGCGTCAAAGACTTGTCCACGTTGGACGGACAGCTAGGTAGACTCTATGGTTTCCTTCTTGTTGCACAGTCATACATTATAATGGTAGGTTAGACCTTGCGGTTTTCTGATAAATTAGTCATTTATAACGGGAAGGTTAGATCCTATCGTTTCCAGATGAATTAGATAGTCATATACAACGGATAGTCATAATATATACAAAGTGTAGGCCAGGCCATTATGGTTTCCTGGTGAATTAGATAGTCATACTATATACAAAGTGTAGGCCAGACCATTATGGTTTCCTGGTGAATTAGATAGTCATAATATATACAAAGTGTAGGCCAGGCCATTATGGTTTCCTGGTGAATTAGATAGTCATACTATATACAAAGTGTAGGCCAGACCATTATGGTTTCCTGGTGAATTAGATCGACATAATATATACATGTACAAAGTGTAGGTCAGACCACTATGGTTTCCTGGTGAATTAGATCGACATAATATATACATGTACAAAGTGTAGGTCAGACCATTATGGTTTCCTGGTGAATTAGATCGACATAATATATACATGTACAAAGTGTAGGTCAGACCATTATGGTTTCCTGGTGAATTAGATCGACATAATATATACATGTACAAAGTGTAGGTCAGACCATTATGGTTTCCTGGTGAATTAGATCGACATAATATATACATGTACAAAGTGTAGGCCAGACCATTATGGTTTCCTGGTGAATTAGATCGACATAATATATACATGTACAAAGTGTAGGCCAGACCATTATGGTTTCCTGGTGAATTAGATAGTCATAATATATACATGTACAAAGTGTAGGTCAGACCATTATGGTTTCCTGGTGAATTAGATCGACATAATATATACATGTACAAAGTGTAGGTCAGACCATTATGGTTTCCTGGTGAATTAGATAGTCATAATATATACATGTACAAAGTGTAGGTCAGACCATTATGGTTTCCTGGTGAATTAGATCGACATAATATATACATGTACAAAGTGTAGGCCAGACCATTATGGTTTCCTGGTGAATTAGATCGACATAATATATACATGTACAAAGTGTAGGCCAGACCATTATGGTTTCCTGGTGAATTAGATCGACATAATATATACATGTACAAAGTGTAGGCCAGACCATTATGGTTTCCTGGTGAATTAGATCGACATAATATATACATGTCAAAGTGTAGGCCAGACCACTATGGTTTCCTGGTGAATTAGATCGACATAATATATACATGTACAAAGTGTAGGCCAGACCATTATGGTTTCCTGGTGAATTAGATCGACATAATATATACATGTACAAAGTGTAGGCCAGACCATTATGGTTTCCTGGTGAATTACATAGTCATACTATATACAAAGTGTAGGCCAGACCATTATGGTTTCCTGGTGAATTACATAGTCATACTATATACAAAGTGTAGGCCAGACCATTATGGTTTCCTGGTTAATTAGACAGTCATTATATATACAAAGTGTAGGCCAGACCATTATGGTTTCCTGGTGAATTAGATCGACATAATATATGCATGTACAAAGTGTAGGTCAGACCATTATGGTTTCCTGGTGAATTAGATCGACATAATATATACATGTACAAAGTGTAGGTCAGACCATTATGGTTTCCTGGTGAATTAGATCGACATAATATATACATGTACAAAGTGTAGGCCAGACCATTATGGTTTCCTGGTGAATTAGATCGACATAATATACACATGTACAAAGTGTAGGTCAGACCATTATGGTTTCCTGGTGAATTAGATCGACATAATATATACATGTACAAAGTGTAGGTCAGACCATTATGGTTTCCTGGTGAATTAGATAGTCATAATATATACATGTACAAAGTGTAGGTCAGACCATTATGGTTTCCTGGTGAATTAGATCGACATAATATATACATGTACAAAGTGTAGGCCAGACCATTATGGTTTCCTGGTGAATTAGATCGACATAATATATACATGTACAAAGTGTAGGCCAGACCATTATGGTTTCCTGGTGAATTAGATCGACATAATATATACATGTACAAAGTGTAGGCCAGACCATTATGGTTTCCTGGTGAATTAGATCGACATAATATATACATGTCAAAGTGTAGGCCAGACCACTATGGTTTCCTGGTGAATTAGATCGACATAATATATACATGTACAAAGTGTAGGCCAGACCATTATGGTTTCCTGGTGAATTAGATCGACATAATATATACATGTACAAAGTGTAGGCCAGACCATTATGGTTTCCTGGTGAATTACATAGTCATACTATATACAAAGTGTAGGCCAGACCATTATGGTTTCCTGGTGAATTACATAGTCATACTATATACAAAGTGTAGGCCAGACCATTATGGTTTCCTGGTTAATTAGACAGTCATTATATATACAAAGTGTAGGCCAGACCATTATGGTTTCCTGGTGAATTAGATCGACATAATATATGCATGTACAAAGTGTAGGTCAGACCATTATGGTTTCCTGGTGAATTAGATCGACATAATATATACATGTACAAAGTGTAGGTCAGACCATTATGGTTTCCTGGTGAATTAGATCGACATAATATATACATGTACAAAGTGTAGGTCAGACCATTATGGTTTCCTGGTGAATTAGATCGACATAATATACACATGTACAAAGTGTAGGTCAGACCATTATGGTTTCCTGGTGAATTAGATCGACATAATATACACATGTACAAAGTGTAGGCCAGACCATTATGGTTTCCGGGTGAATTAGATCGACATAATATATACATGTACAAAGTGTAGGCCAGTCCATTATGGTTTCCTGGTGAATTAGATCGACATAATATATACATGTACAAAGTGTAGGCCAGACCATTATGGTTTCCTGGTGAATTAGATCGACATAATATATACATGTACAAAGTGTAGGCCAGACCATTATGGTTTCCTGGTGAATTAGATCGACATAATATATACATGTACAAAGTGTAGGCCAGACCATTATGGTTTCCTGGTAGGGTGGGTTGTCACCTGCAATGGAAGAGGCATCACCTCACGACGGACAACAGCCACACTGACGGGTACCTTCCGTCCTGAACAGGCTTCAGCCACTATCACCAAGACAATAAACCTGTCTACGCTTCTACAACGAACCTCTATATATCCGTCAAACTGGGTAATCTACACACAGTCTCGATGACGCTTTCCCCGGAGACTGGTCTTTTAACATTAAAAAAAAAGAAGTACATATTCAGCTGTTCTCTTCTGTTCTTTAAGACCATTCTTTATGACTCGTATACAAACGGTTTGTCTTCCTCTGGTCAGATTTTCTGTGGCTCTCATCTTCAGAACAGTAAAGTATTAAATGTCAGATTAACTGGTGCTGTTCTGCCAATAGTATCTTCAGCGGGGTATTACGTAATGGCCATTTCATATCATATTAACCAGTGTAGAACAACTGTACGTATCTTTCGTGGGAAATTACATACTGGTTATCAGTCTCACCTTCACGAAACCACGTAAATAGGTTTAAAATTCATGACAAAAATGAACACTGAGAACTTCACTACTCATACGAGTACACCTAATCCATAATGATGATCATAATAATGATTTTAATTATGACGATGATGATGGTGATGATGGTGATGATGACGATGCCTGTTATCAGCCCCTCCTCACCCCCACCCCTACTTGTCCTAGCCACACACACAACAACAACCGAGACGTCAGGAGTGATGCACAGTTTACTTCACATTCATTCAGACTTCTACCTCTCTCGGCAGGTGCAGGCCCGGTGCCATCCCATTTTGGGGGAGGAGGGGTGGTGTGGGGGAGGGAGGTATGGTGTGGGGGAGGGAGGGGGTGGTGTGGAGGAGGGAGGGGTGATGGTGTGGGGGAGGGAGGGATGGTGTGGGGGAGGGGGATGGTGTGGGGGAGGGGGTTGGTGTGGAGGAGGGAGGGGGTGATGTGGGTGAGGAAGGGATGGTGTGGGGAAGGGAGGGCATGGTGTGGGGGAGGGAGGGATGGTGTGGGGGAAGGAGGGGATGTTGTGGGGGAAGGGGGATGGTGTGGGGGGGGAGGGGATGGTGTGGGGGAAGGAGGGGATGTTGTGGGGGAAGGGGGATGGTGTGGGGGAGGGAGGGATGGTGTGGGGGAAGGAGGGGATGTTGTGGGGGAAGGGGGATGGTGTGGGGGAGGGGGGGGATGTTGTGGGGGAGGGTGGATGGTGTGGGGGAGGGGGGATGGTGTGGAGGAGGAAGGGATGGTGTGGGGAAGGGAGGGGATGGTGTGGGGGAGTGAGGGATGGTGTGGGGAAGGGAGGGGATGGTGTGGGGGAAGGAGGGATGGTGTGGGGGAGGGGGGATGGTGTGGAGGAGGGAGGGGGTGATGTGGAGGAGAAAGGGATGGTGTGGGGGGGGAGGGATGGTGTGGGGGAGGGAGGGATGGTGTGGGGGGGGGGAGGGGATGGTGTGGGGATGGTGTGGCGGAGGAGGGATGGTGTGGGGGAGGGAGGGGGTGATGTGGGGGAGGAAGGGATGGTGTGGGGGAGGGGGGATGGTGTGGGGGAGGGTGGATGGTGTGGGGGAGGGAGGGGATGGTGGGGAGGGAGGGCATGGTGTGGCGGAGGAGGGATGGTGTAGGGGAGGGAGGGGTGATGTGGGGGAGGAAGGGATGGTGTGGGGGAGGGAGGGGATGGTGTGGGGAAGGGAGGGATGGTGTGGGGGGGGAGGGGATGGTGTGGGGATGGTGTGGCGGAGGAGGGATGGTGTGGGGGAGGGAGGGGGTGATGTGGGGGAGGAAGGGATGGTGTGGGGGAGGGGGGATGGTGTGGGGGAGGGGGGATGGTGTGGGGGAGGGAGGGATGGATGGTGGGTGGGGGGACTCAGCAGGAAGAGAGAGGGGAGAGAGGGAGTGGATGGGGGAGGGAGTGGGTGGTGTGGAGGAGGGAGGGATGGTGTGGCGAGGGAGGGATGGTGTGGGGTAGGAAGGGAGTTGTGTGAGGGGAGGGAGGGGGTGATGTGGGGGGAGGGAGGGATGGTGTGGGGTAGGCAGGGGGTGGTGTGGGGGAGGGAGGGGATGGTGTTGGGGAGGGGGACGGCGGGAAGAGAGGGGGGGGAGGGATGGTGTGGGGGAGGCAGGGGATGGTGTGGGGGAGGGGGACTCGGCGGGAAGAGAGGGGAGGGAACGAAGAGGACGGACCTGGTGCGGAGACTGCCACGAAAAAAAAAGAGAAAAAAAAAAGAAAAACACATAAAACACTAATCCTCAAATTCTTTCCCCTTCATAATTGTTTTACCAACCCAATCAGGGTCTTTAAAAGGGAGGGTATTAAAAAAACAATAACAACAACAACAAAATCACGACAAGTAAGTCATCGTCTACTATATACAAACAAAAAAAAAAGAAAAAAAAAAAAGAACAAAACCTTTTTAAAACCTTTCAGTTCCCGAATCTGTGTCCTCCAAATCTAGCTATGCAGTCTCCGCACAGTACTACAATACAAGTCGGATTGTAAGGCCTGCATACAACAAACAACCTAACACCTCCTCTTTAAAATCCCTTTAGCCTCGGGCTGAACCACGGCCCGATCGCACGAGACAAAAAGCTCGCCGTCGCGCGAGCCTCTTAGCCTTTTGTGTAGGGAGCGGAGAGGGTTAAGCAGGGTTAAAGTTGGTACAGGGGGGAATGGGGCGAAAGATGAACTGTGTGGGGCGTGGGGTGGGTGGTGGCGGGTGATATGGGGGTGGAAGGGGAAGGGCTGCCGTGACACAGACCGGTGGGTGTCGAGATGGACGAGTCGATAGGATCAGGTCTAGTTTCTCGGACAAACGACCTGGCCTTTTTTTTCTTCTCCCCCCCCCCCCCCCCCCCCCCCCACGAAAAAAAAAAACCCAAACAAACAAAACTAACTTTTTGTTCCCCTTTCCCCCTTCCTTGTTTGAAGAGGTGTCAAAGTGCTGCCTGACGTGCAGGGGTAAGGAGACGTGGTGGGTAGGGGATGGGAGGGAGGGGTGAAGAGGGGGTCAGGGTGTAAAATGGAGATGATGCACTTTCGCGTCCGATCTGTTGAAAGAGATTAAGCATTAAAAAAATTAACAACCAAAAACGATTAATGCGTGCGCCCAACTAGGTGCCTGTTGTATTGTGTCCGACGACACCAACAGCTTCAGTTACGTGATCACCTGCAGTCTTTGTTGGGGGGTTAGGGGGTAGAGGGGGGGGGGGAACTCGTGGGTGCAGAGTTCGTCTCCTCCTTCAGCCAGAAACCTATAACCTCTTGACTACTGAGCCTTGGTAAAAAAAAAAAAGACAAAAAAAAAAGACATGGGCATGGCTTGAATTCTGAGTCCAATTACAACTGTCGGGGGGTGAAAGAAAATACGATAATGTCATGCAAGATGACAAAACTATATCTTTTAACATGAAATATAAATACTAATAAAGCAAGGAATACTTACTATTTTTGTTTGTTTCGCGGGGTGCTTGTTTATTTGTTGAAGCATGTATCAGAGCGATACTCTAAAAAAGACGGGGGCGCAAATACATATCAAATATAAAGACGATGTCAGGCAAGATGACAAAACTATCATAACTTTTCTGAACCTGAACAATAAAAGAGAGAAAGAAAAGACTGCTAATCTTCTCTTTAACCTTCTCCCCTTTCCAGCCCCAGGCTCTCTACACTACCCCCCCCCCCCCTCCGCCACCCCCACTCTCTGTCTGTACCTGCATTTGTTTGCCCCCACCCCCCACCCCCCCGCACCCCCGCCCCCTCAGGATGTAAGTGATTAAAAAACGATTTGTCAAACACACAGCAGATTACCGCATCGTGTTGGTGGTGTTCATCCTCTGGGTTTTCCAAGCTTGGTCAGAATGGGTTGTAGTAGTTCACGGCCTCTGTTTGTTTGGTTGTTTTCGGTTGTTTTGTTTGGTTTTTTTTACTAGAAAAGAATAGGGAAGGGGTAGGGGTAGAAGAAGGAATAGTGGGTGGGGTTGGTTCGAAAAGGAGGGAGAGAGGGGAGGAAGGAAGAGTGAGTAAAAACAAAACCAACAAACAAACCGAGAAACAGAGAGACAGAGATAGACAATGAGTGAGAGAGAGAGAGAACGGGGGGCTGGGGGGGGGGAGGGAGGGAGGGAGAAAGGACGGAAGAGGGAGGGGGAGAATGGGAGAGGGAGAGAGAGAGAAGAGAAAGAGTAGGAGGATGTAGCAGGAAGGTAAAAAAAAAAAAAAAAAAAAAAAAGAAGGGAAGAGAAAAAGAAAGCAAGCTATAACAGCGAGAAGAGAGAGAGACGAGAAGGGCGTAAAGAAGGTGGAAGAAAGAAAGAAAGGAAGAAATGAAAAAAGAAAGAGAGAAAGAAAGAAAGAACGGAAGAAAGATAGAAAGAAAGGAAAAAAAGAAAGAAAGGAAGCAGATGATACAAACGGGGTGTGTTGTAGTGTTCTAATGTCCGTCTTTCAGTCCATCAGTTGATTCGTCTTTTCCTCAGTCTTCTTCAAAACGCTTTCTTCTTCGTCTTCCTTCTTTTCAGTGTGCGTGCGTGCATGCGTGCTTGCGTGCGCGCGCGCGTGTGTGTATGTGTGTAAACCAGAATCATATCTATTTGTCATGAAAACCATAAATAAAAGGTTTGTAGACGCAATAATAAAGTGTGTGTGTGTGTGTGTGTGTGTGTGCGTGTGTGTTTGTGTGTGTGCGCGTGTGTGTGTGTGGGTGGGGGGTGCGTGCATGCGTGCGTGTGTGTGTGTGTGTGTGTCCCCCTTCTTCTTTCCTTTCTTCCTTCCTCCCTTCCAACCATCCTTCCTCCACGCTCCATCCTGTTCTTCCTTCCTTCCTTCCTTCCTCCACGCTCCATCCTGTTCTTCCTTCCTTCCTTCCTTCCTCCACGCTCCATCCTGTTCTTCCTTCCTTCCCTCCTTCCTCCACGCTCCATCCTGTTCTTCATTTCTTCCTTCCTTCCTCCACGCTCCATCCTGTTCTTCATTCCTTCCTTCCTTCCTTCACACTCCATCCTGCTCTTCCTTCCTCCCTTCCTTCCTCCACGCTCCATCCTGTTCTTCCTTCCTTCCTTCCTTCCTCCACGCTCCATCCTGTTCTTCCTTCCTTCCTCCACGCTCCATCCTGTTCTTCCTTCCTTCCTTCCTCCACGCTCCATCCTGTTCTTCCTTCCTTCCTTCCTTCCTCCACGCTCCATCCTGTTCTTCCTTCCTTCCTTCCTCCACGCTCCATCCTGTTCTTCCTTCCTTCCTTCCTTCCACGCCCCATCCTGTTCTTCCTTCCTTCTCTCCACGCATCCATCCTGTTCTTCTCTTCCAACCCATCCTTCCTTCACGCTTCATCCTGTTCTTCCTTCCTTCCTTCCTTCCCGCTCCATCCTGTTTCTTCCTTCCTTCCTTCCCGCTCCATCCTGTTCTTCCTTCCTTCCTTCACGCTTCATCTGTTCTTCCTTCCTTCCTTCCTTCCTTCCCGCTCCATCCTGTTCTTCCTTCCTTCCTCCACGCTCCATCCCGTTCTTCCTTCCTTCCTTCCTTCACGCTCCATCTTGTTCTTCCTTCCTTCCTTCCTTCCCGCTCCATCCTGTTCTTCCTTCCTTCCTTCCTTCACGCTCCATCCTGTTCTTCCTTCCTTCCTCACGCTTCATCCTGTTTCTTCCTTCCTTCCTTCACGCTTCATCCCGTTCTTCCTTCCTTCCTTCCTTCCTTCACGCTCCATCCTGTTCTTCCTTCCTTCCTTCCTCCACGCTCCATCCTGTTCTTCCTTCCTTCCTTCCTCCACGCTCCATCCTGTTCTTCCTTCCAACCATCCTTCTTTCACGCTCCATCCTGTTCTTCCTTCCTTCCTTCCCGCTCCATCGCGTTTCTTCCTTCCCTCCTTCCTTCCTCCACGCTCCATCCTGTTCTTCCTTCCTTCCTTCCTCCACGCTCCATCCTGTTCTTCCTTCCTTCCTTCCTCCACGCTCCATCCTGTTCTTCCTTCCTTCCTTCCTCCACGCTCCATCCTGTTCTTCTTTCCTTCCTTCCTCCACGCTCCATCCCGTTCTTCCTTCCTTCCTTCCTTCACGCTCCATCCTGTTCTTCCTTCCTTCCTCCACGCTCCATCCTGTTCTTCCTTCCTTCCTTCCTCCACGCTCCATCCTGTTCTTCCTTCCTTCCTTCCTCCACGCTCCATCCTGTTCTTCCTTCCTTCCTCCACGCTCCATCCTGGCCTTCCTTCCTTCCTTCACGCTCCATCCTGTTCTTCCTTCCTTCCTCCACGCTCCATCCTGTTCTTCCTTCCTTCCTCCACGCTCCATCCTGTTCTTCCTTCCAACCATCCTTCCTTCACGCTCCATCCTGTTCTTCCTTCCTTCCTTCCTTCACGCTCCATCCTGTTCTTCCTTCCTTCCTCCACGCTCCATCCTGTTCTTCCTTCCTTCCTTCCTTCACGCTCCATCCTGTTCTTCCTTCCAAAACCATCAGTTCACGAGTCCTTCCTTTTCTTCTTTATTTCGCCCTCCCTTCCTTCCACCTTCCCTCCCTGTCTTCCTCCATTCCTTCCTTCCTTCCTTCCTTTCTTCAGTTCTTCCTTCCTTTCCTTCTAAATCATGTTACTGTGGAATAGTAGCAAATTGCCCAAACTGAACTGGAGTACTAGTGAAAGAAACACGCACTGCTAACCGAGTTTTTGTTTTTATTTGTTGTTGTTGTTGTTGCTCCTGTTTCTTTTCTCTTCTTGTTCTTTATCTTCGTCTTTTTTCGCTTGTGATAAATTCTAACGGTAATGTTACCAGAAACAAAAATACAAAAACCAAATAAGAAACCTACATATACAACTACAACAACAACAAAACAACAACAATAAAACACGAACATAAGCTTTGCGCTCCACATCGAATCACGAGGAGCGGTTAGCAGCAAATTGTTGCGGAAAAGCAACACACACACACACACACACACACACACACACACAAAACAAAAAAAAACAAACAAAAAAAAACAAAAAAAACCTCTCGTAGCATCTGTGTGGTATCTGTGTGAAGAAGGAATCGAATGTTTTGAGCCAGTGACTCAAAATAAACCAGTGATGAGGCTGGAGAAATATTTTGAGTCTTTTTTTGTTTGTTTGTTTTTTGGTTAATGTCTTCCAGGGTTGTTTTCTTTTTTGCGTTGGTTACTGTTGTTTTTGTTGTTGTTTGTTTTTTTTGTTCTGTATTGTCCTGAACTTTTGATCGAGCGTTTGGGAACGAAAAACGAGAGAGAGAGAGAGGGGTGGGGGTTGGGGGGGGGGCGAAGAGAAAATAGCAAAGTAAAAAGAATAAATAATAGAGGAATTTAGAATAATTCTGTCGGTACGACTCTCTCTCTCTCTCTCTCTCTCTCTCTCTCTCTCTCTCTCTCTCTCTCTAACAGTCAATCTTGAGAAATCCACAGTGATAGTGTTCAGAAAAGGTGGACATCTATCTTTAAACGAAAAATAGCGCTTGAACAACAATAAGCTAGAAGTTGTGAAAAGTTACAAATATTTAGGACTGACATTCTCTACACGAAATGACTTTATAGCGACTCTTGAAGAAACACCGATAAAAGCAAAGAAGATGATTGTAGTATAAGTAATACTTAGAACGTTGCGTAGAATCCACTGTAACTCGCCAGATGTGGTTTTGTTTTGTTTTTTAATTTCTTTGATTCTCAAGTAGTTCCATCTCTAATATACGCAGCAGAGATATGGGGATATAGGCAATATGAACAGATAGAAAGAGTTCATCTCTTTGCTTGTAAGATATTTCGTCATGTCCCAATTAAAACAGCAGATGATATTGTTTATGGGGAACTTGGTCGCTATCCATTGTTCATTAACACCATCATAAAAGTAATAAGATTTGATTTCGAATCTTAAGACAGCCAGATAACATGTATTCAAAGAAAGCTTATAACATGTTGCTGTCATTGCACAAACAAAGGCACAGTGACATGGGTGTCGCAGGTGAAGAAAATCTTATGTGACAATGGCTTTGAACAAGTATGGTTGTTTGGTTGTGAGAAAGAAAGGTGTTTCTTCTTTGAATTGCGAGAAAGATTATTCAGTTCCTTTTGTCACCGCTGGAAAAACCACATTGATGAGAGCGAAAAGGGAACTTCAAACAGATTTTTGCCAGGGAAACGAACATATCATGCCTGTGGAAAGAAGGATATCGTAACGCTCTCGCACAACTCCGAATGGGTGTGTCTCAATTAAAAATGCATAGCCATCGGTTTGATATGACAAACGAAAATATTCTTTGCCTATTGTGTACTAAGGAGCCAGAATCAGTAACTCACTTTTTGTTTGATTGCCAAGGTTACTCTGATATCCGTTGGAAGTTTTTACTTTGTTTCACCCTCTATATTGGCACAAATAAAAGGCTCTCTAAATTATCTAATGTTGACTCCCCAGATCAGTTAGTATGTCAAATTTCGTTGTTCAGGCCCTTAGGAAAAGAGCATTAGCAGAAAAGCAATAGAATGAAAGTCCCACTTCAAATAGCATGCAAATTAGTCGTTTCCAGTCGAGTTAACATATATGGGGTTTTTTTTTCGTGCGTTGATAGGCATGCGTGCAAGTGTGTACACATCGAGTATGTGTCTGTGGGTGTGAGTGCGAGAGTGTGTGGGTGTGTGTACGCGCGCATGTGCGCACACTGTGGTGAGTGTGTTAGAGTGTGAATGATTTTGTGTAAGGATGTGCGTGTGGAGAAGGCAGGTATTAGAACGTGAGTGTGTGAATGGATGAGTATGACAAAGTGTATGTTTGGATTGTTGTTTGTCGTGTGAAGGGTGTGTGTGTGTGTGTGTGTGTGTGTGTGTGTGTGTGTATGTGCGTCTGTCTGTATGACGGCTGAATATAATGGACGTGTGGCTTTTTTTGTGTATATTCTCACAAATGCCATGATAGGGGCTGTTGGCCTGAGTCATCAAAGTCGTTCAGCATTCAGCATTCAGCGTTCTCTCTCTCTCTCTCTCTCTCTCTCTCTCTCTCTCTCTCTCTCTCTCTCTCTCTCATTCCTTCTGTCTCTTCTTCCTCCCCCAACCTCCTCTCCTTTTAGCTCTAATCACTTTCTTCCTCTTTCTCTTTTTTGCATTGCATTCAATGTTTGTATGGCCAACACTTTCGTTCGAAGGTATAATATACATGTTTAAATGGACAACGAATAACCCGTAAGACCAGTCATTTTATATAAAACAAGTTAATTTTTTTTTAATTAAAAAAAAAGCACATCAGCAACAACAACAACAACGAGAACAGCAAAAGCAGCAAAACTCAGTGGATGTAATCCGGAATTTCAGACACTTCACACTGTGCGGTTTTTTGTTATGTGATGTTTTGAACAACACTGGTCACATCAGTGTTATTTCACAAGAGGATTCTCCCCTGGGCTGGGTTACAGGAGGCGATCTTTGCAGTGGTAAGTTTGTATGGAGTTAGGAATGTTCCTAAGTATGTATGGAATATACCGTGGAGCTGAGAACATTCTTAACGATAAGGAAACTTCGCACTGCTAAGATCGCTCATGCAACCCAGACTGGTTTCAGGAAACCAAAGTGATCCAACACATCAGAAATCCTTCTGCTGCGTAGTTCCCGTCCGCGTAATGTATTCATCTCTTCAGGTTCTGCAATCTACTTGTATAGTTTTGCTCTGAAGTTCTTCCGCTACGGAACACAAACCAAGGATTTAATATAACAACAACAACAACAACAATAATAATAATAATAATAATGATAATGATAATGATGATGATGATGATGATGATAATAATAATAATCATCATCATAATAATAATAATAAGAAGAAGAAGAAGTTGTATTTATATAGCGCTTAATCTTGTGTAGATAATAATAATAATAAGAAGAAGAAGAATAGGTATCTATATAGCGCTGAATCTTATGTGGAGACAAATCAAAGCGCTTTCACACCAGTCATTCACACGTATGCATAACTCAAAACGTGAGAAACGTAAGACAAAGAAAATGTAGGTAAGGGAAGCTATCTTGGAAAGAGGTGGGTTTTAAGACCGAACTTGAAAGAGCTAAGTGAGGAGACCTGACGAAGCGGAAGAGGAAGTTCATTCCACATGAAAGGTCCAGAGACAGGGAAAGAATATATTATGGTTGAGGAGCATTTACGTTCGAAAGCACGATTCTTTTCAAAACAGAAATCAAACAATACGTATTCAGTCCTTCTTTTGATGAGATAACTTCAGAACACAAGGTGTGTGTGTGTGTGGGGGGGGGGGGGGGGGGGGTAGTGGTACTAAACCTGAATTTTACGATTTTGACGTTTTTTACCGGTTCGAAAACATCACTTTTTTTTAAAACAGACACCAATGTATGGTAGTCTTTTAGACATTAATTTACACTGAGGACAGTGATGTCAAAGCGAAAACGTGGTGGCAAAGCGAACACCACACGCACACAGCACATAACTTAGTGTGCTTGTGTGACATTTACAGTATTGACATGGCATGTATTGGAAGAAAACACATTTAACATATTTTTTGGATAAAATATATCTATAAAAAATGCATGTTGACGTATACAGCTGCACGCATATAACGAACAACATAAATTTCTTGTTTAGAGTTAAAAAGTCACCACAACTGGTTAGTTAGGCTTTCCTGGTTTTTTGTTTAACGTCGACACATACATCGGGTCATACGGCCAATCGGAATAACATTTCCAGAAGGGCACAAGGGGGCGGGGTGATGGGGTGGATCTTTATTCAGCACAACACTACATCGACACTTCCACACAAAATACAGAGAGAACGCTTACGTTGGTGAAACTATACGTGGCTTTCTCAGCACTGATGATCCATTTTCTCCTCTTTGCCACACGCTTTTTGACTAACTTGTGTAAACAAAGTGAGTCTATGTTTTAACACGGTGTTCGGTTGTCTGTGTGTGGTTGTGTGTGTCTGTGTGTGTGTCCGTGTGTCTGTGTGTCCGTGGTAAACTTTAACATTGACATTTTCTCTGCAAATACTTTGTCAGTTGACACCAAATTTGGCATAAAAATAGGACAAATTCAGTTCTTTCCAGTCATCTTGTTTAAAACAATATTGCACCTCTGGGGTGGGCACACACACACACACACACACACACACACACACACACACACACAAAATGAAGCCTAATTATATGCAAACTGCATTTACTGTTATATTTATATTTTTTTTGTATTCTCTAAACTTGGCACTTTGATCTGATATTCTGACCCAACAACAAGAGCAGTCATTATTATAATTTTTTGTTCAAACAGGAATTTCTTTTGCTAAGCATGGAAGTTTTATTTATTTTGCAAACGTTTTGGTGCAGATAGTAAAGAAGGGAAATTACTCTGTAATTAATGCTAGGGGACTTAATTTGCTTTAAACTGATCTTTCTCATCTTAAACACTACATTTTGAAATTATACTCAATACATAAAAAGCTTTTCTTTTTTTTTTTTCTTTTTTTTTTAGTGTATCACAAGTGAGTCTTGAAGGCCTTGTCTCACTTGTTGTTTTTGTCGGCCGTATTTCTCATACTTTTTCTCTGGATAAAAAATCACACCACATCATGCCAAATCACGCCACAGCGTGTGAATTTCAACATGTAAGTACCCCCGCTAACATAATCATTTCGTGTATATTTATATTAAATATGTTTTCACGGGACTTTATGTAAGACTTTCCTCTTGTCCTGTGGAATTTCATGACTGCATTCTGTAATAATTGTGACACGCTTGAACATAACAAAACAGAGTTTAAACCAAAAGGAAAACGAGGAGAGCGTGGAATGGTGACAGGAAAAGTGCTGTGGGGCAGTGAATGGGGATGGTGGGGTTGAGGGTTGAGGGACATTGTCATTTTCTATGACATGTGTGGCAGTCAGTCGTGTCCGACTATGACCGTCAGGACAGCAGAGGAGGCAAACAAACGCTGCCCCGATTATCCAGGCTACACAATCTGATACCAGTGCAGCGTCTTGCCCAAGGTGCATCCTCACCCTTTCGAACAAGAGGGTTTCAGGACAGTCGGCGTTGGGGATAGTTCCCAAAGGCCAAAATAATTAATAGCCTCCAAGACTGCAGTAATGAGAGTCAGTGCAATCTTGCCTCCTATTTTGAGAGTCATAGTCCTTCACAAAAGAATAAGCTGTGAATGGGTTTCCATCGCAATGGAGAAACAATTGATCATACAGGCTCTCGCTTTGCTGTTGGCCCAACTGTAGGCTTGTGTCAGTCTGTGATTATTATAAGCCAGGCATCGAACCAGCATAGTCATTTAGTGTTTGCATATAATGCACGTTATGAAAATACTTTTATAAGACTTTCCTATAGTGTGGTCGCAGCTGTGCAGCCCTGAAATGGCCCCTATTCGATCGGCTGGGCCATGATAATACAACATGACGTGTTGCCCTATTCGATCAGCTGGGCCATGATAATACAACATGACGTGTTGCCCTATTCGATCGGCTGGGCCATGATAATACAACATGATCTGTTGTCCTATTCGATCGGCTGGTCCGTGAAAATGCAACATAATGTGTTGGCCTGTCGATTTCATATCATTTATTATCATTTATATTGTGATGTATTTGTTTGTTTTAAGTTGTTGTTTGTTTGTTTGTTTTTTGTTGTTGTTGTCGTTTTTGTTGTTGTTGTTGTTGTTGTTGTTGTTGTGTGTGTGTGTGTGTGTGTGTGTGTGTGTGTGTGTGGTGTGTGTGTGTGTGTGTGTGTGTGTGTGTGTGTGTGTGTGTTTTCAACTTAGATATTGTTTGAACCAAGCGAGCAGATGGAAGGGTAGGGGAGGAAAGGGAGGGGGGAGGGGGTTGATGACGAAGGCTGTTGGCACAACAACTTCAATTAATTTATAATTATGTCTATCCAGCACCCTCCCCCCCTCCCGCACACACACTCTCCTCCTATCAACCAGTCTGAAAAGAGGGATAATTGGTTCTGGTGTTTCTTGTACTGATGTAATCATGCCGAAAATTTCCATTTCAAATCAGGTTGTATGACATGGTTTTCCTTCTTTTTATTTTTCATTTATTTTGTTTGTTTGTTTGTTTTTGTTGTTTGTTGCTGTTGTTGTTTTTGTAACACCCAATTTTGTTTTACCTGACTAAAACCAATGCTTTAGTATAACCGTATCATTTTAAACCATAATCAAAAATTCATTACAATTACTATCATCATTTCAGCCATTTCTTATTGTTGTCTGTTTTCTTTTTTTCTTCCTAAAAAAACATATTTCTTCAAAATTAATGTGGATCATTTTGAGACGACAGAGAAGAAAGCTTTAGTTTTTGATGTGGCGTTGATGTTTTTTTTGTTTGTTTTTTTTTGTTTTGTTTTTTGTTGTTTTTTTGTTTTTGTTTTTTTTATTTGTTTGTTTGTTTTTCGTGTGTCTTTTGTGGCTTGCCCAATCGTCTGGTGTGGTGGTTTTGCTGTTATTTCATTTCATGAACATTCTCTGCCACAATGGGTTAATCTGTGGTGGTTTTGCTGCTATTTTATTTCATGAACATTCTCTGCCACAATGGGTTAATCTGTGGTGGTTTTGCTGTTATTTTATTTCATGAATATTCTCTGCCACAATGGGTTAATCTGTGGTGGTTTTGCTGCTATTTTATTTCATGAACATTCTCTGCCACAATGGGTTAATCTGTGGTGGTTTTACTGTTATTTTATTTCATTAATATTCTCTGCCACAATGGGTTAATCTGTTGTGGTTTTGCTGTTATTCTATTTCATGAACATTTTCTGCCACAATGGGTTAATCTGTGGGGGTTTTGCTGCTATTTTACTTCATGAATATTCTCTGCCACAATGGGTTAATCTGTGGTGGTTTTGCTGTTATTTTATGTCATGAACATTCTCTGCCACAATGGGTTAATCTGTGGTGGTTTTGCTGCTATATTATTTCATGAATATTCTCTGCCACAATGGGTTAATCTGTGGTGGTTTTGCAGTTATTCTATTTCATGAACATTCTCTGCCACAATGGGTTAATATGTGGTGGTTTTGCTGCTATTTTATTTAATGAACATTCTCTGCCACAATGGGTTAATCTGTGGTGGTTTTGCTGTTATTTTATTGAATGAACATTCGCTGCCACAATGGATTAATCTGTTGTGGTTTTGCTGTTATTCTATTTCATGAACATTCTCTGTCACAATGGGTTAATCTGTGGTGGTTTGCTGTTATTTTATTGAATGAACATTCTCTGCCACAATGGGTTAATCTGTGGGGGTTTTGCTGCTATTTTATTTCATGAATATTCTCTGCCACAATGGGTTAATCTGTGGTGGTTTTGCTGTTATTTTATTGAATGAACATTCGCTGCCACAATGGATTAATCTGTTGTGGTTTTGCTGTTATTCTATTTCATGAACATTCTCTGTCACAATGGGTTAATCTGTGGTGGTTTGCTGTTATTTTATTGAATGAACATTCTCTGCCACAATGGGTTAATCTGTGGGGGTTTTGCTGCTATTTTATTTCATGAATATTCTCTGCCACAATGGGTTAATCTGTGGTGGTTTTGCTGTTATTCTATTTCATGAACATTCTCTGCCACAATGGATTAATCTGTGGTGGTTTTGCTGTTATTCTATTTCATGAACATTCTCTGCCACAATGGGTTAATCTGTGGTGGTTTTGCTGTTATTCTATTTCATGAACATTCTCTGCCACAATGGGTTAATCTGTGGTGGTTTTGCAGTTATTTTATTTCATGAACATTCTCTGCCACAATGGGTTAATCTGTGGTGGTTTTACTGTTATTTTATTTCATGAACATTTTCTGCCACAATGGGTTAATCTGTGGTGGTTTTGCTGCTATTTTATTTCATGAACATTCTCTGCCACAATGGGTTAATCTGTGGTGGTTTTACTGTTATTTTATTTCATGAACATTTTCTGCCACAATGGGTTAATCTGTGGTGGTTTTGCTGCTATTTTATTTCATGAACATTCTCTGCCACAATGGGTTAATCGGTGGTGGCTGTGGCTTTCACTGTTTGACGTTTTAAGACTTGTTCCGCCTGTACGCTCGTTTCGAAAGCACTGCTGTACCTAATTGCCTTTGTGAACACGTGGTGGGTTGTTTGTTTTGTCTTTCTCTTTCTGTTTTGTTTATTTTAATCATGTCTGTTTCCTTGTTTGCCGTCATTCATTATGTCACTGTGTTTCTGCTTCTTTACAATAGTTTTCCTACTGTTTGGTGTGATGTATTTGGTGTTGCTGTTGTTGTTGTTGTTGTCACCATCATCTTCATTATCATTATTGTTGTTATCATCAACATCATCATCACCATTCTCATGGCCTGGCTTCGCTGCCGAAGATCTAGGAAGGGCGTTGTCCACGTCTGATGCAGGCACGCTCATGGCTGACAAGGCCAATGCGGGAAAAGCAGAGTCGGCCGCAGCGGTTGCAAGGGAAAGTCTGGTCTGGGTTCGCGGCTGCAGCGTCGTGGTTCTTCCTCCTTCTGCGTTTGTCCTCAAGGCTGGCCCTGCGGTTGTTTTCGAAGGAGGAGACAGCTTGGTGGATGGTGCGTCGCCAGGTCTCTCGATCAGCGGCTACTGCGGACCACTGGCGATGGTCAATGTGACAGGCACTGAGAGCTTTCTTCAAGGAGTCTTTGTATCTCTTCTTGGGTGCTCCTCTGTCACGGTGGCCAGTGGACAGTTCGCCATACAGCGCGATCTTGGGCAGGCGGTGGTCCTCCATCCTGGACACGTGCCCTGCCCAACGTAGCTGGGTCTTTAGCAGCACTGCCTCGATGCTGATAGTCTTTGCCTGCTCCAGGACCTCGACATTTGTGATGTAGTCACTCCAGTGGATGCTGAGGATGGTGCGAAGGCAGCGCTGGTGGAAGCGATCAAGCAGTCGTATGTGGTGCCGGTAGGTGACCCAGGTTTCGGAGCCATACAACAGGGTGGGCAGTACAACAGCTCTGTACACGCTGATCTTTGTGTCTTTCTTCAGGTGTTTGTTGTTCCACGCTCTCTTGTACAGCCTGCCGAATGCGCTGTTTGCCTTTGCAAGTCTGTTGTCGATCTCCTTGTCGATCTTGGCGTCAGACGAGATGGTGCAGCCTAGGTAGCTGAACTGGTGGACCGACTTCAGCTCTGTCTCACCGATGTTGATGTGAGGAGCGTGGAATTCTTCCCGTGGGGCAGGCTGGTGGAGAACTTCCGTCTTTTTCAGACTGACTTCTAGGCCGAAGAGCTGCGCAGCCTCTGCGAAGCAGGACGTTATACGCTGCAGGGCCGCTTCTGTATGGGCGACGAGGGCAGCATCGTCGGCAAACAGAAGCTCTCTGATGAGTTGCTCCAGTGTCTTGGTGTGGGCCTGTAGCCGCCTCAGGTTGAATAGGCTGCCATCAGTGCGGTATCTGATGAAGATACCGTCGTCGTCGCCAAGATCTTCAGTGGCCTGTTGGAGCATCATGCTGAAGAAGATCGTGAAGAGGGTCGGCGCGAGGACACAACCTTGTTTCACTCCATTTCCAATTGGGAAGGGCTCCGAAAGGTCGTTGCTGTGTCTGACCTGTCCACGCTGTTCCTCATGTAGTTGGATGACCATGCTGAGGAATTTTGGGGGGCATCCTAGACGTTTCATGATCTCCCACAGACCTTTTCTGCTCACGGTGTCGAAAGCTTTCGTGAGATCGACGAATGTCGCATACAGTCCTTTGTTCTGTTCCCGACATTTTTCTTGTAGCTGTCTGAGAACGAAGACCATGTCAGTGGTGCCTCTGTTGGTTCTAAAGCCACACTGACTCTCTGGGAGATGTTCTTCGGCGATAGTAGGCACCAGCCGATTTAGGAGGACTCTGGCGAGGATCTTGCCTGCGATGGAGAGCAGAGTTATCCCCCTGTAGTTGGAGCAGTCCGACTTTTCTCCCTTGTTTTTATACAGGGTGATGATGACTGCGTCACGGAGGTCCTGTGGTAGTTTGCCTTGCTCCCAGCAGCAGACAAAGAGGTTGTGGAGTTTGGAGTGTAGTGCTGGGCCTCCATTCTTCCACGCCTCCGGCGGAATTCCGTCAACCCCTGCTGCCTTGCCACATTTCAGCTGTTCAATGGCCTTGACAGTCTCTTCTAGGGTTGGTAGCTCGTCCAGTTGTAATTTCACTGGCTGTTGTGGGATGCGGAGAATTGCCGAGTCTTGAACCGTGCGGTTGGCGCTGAAGAGGGCCTGGAAATGTTCCGACCACCTGTTCAGGATCGACGTCTTGTCTGTGAAGAGCGCCTGGCCATCTGCGCTGCGCAAAGGACTCTGGACCTGGTATGAGGGACCGTACACCGCCTTCAAGGCTTCGTATAAGCCCCGGTAGTCACCAGTGTCTGCACAAAGCTGAGCCCTCTCTGCCAGGTTGGTCCACCACCCATTTTGAATCTCACGAAGCTTGCGCTGGAGGTTGCTGCATATGAGCCGGAAGGTTGCTTTCTTCACCGGACAAGACGGTTGTGCAAGGTGAGCCTGGTGGGCTGATCTCTTCTTCGCCAGCAATTCTTGGATCTCCTGGTTGTTTTCGTCAAACCAGTCCTTGTTCTTTTTCGACGAGAACCCTAGGACTTCTTCAGAGGACTGCAGGATGGCTGATTTCAGCTGTGCCCATAGTGCTTCTGGAGAGGGGTCTGTGGGGCAACTGGGGTCTTCAAGTTTGTCCTGAAGCTTCGCCTGGAATTCAGCTTTCACTTCAGCTGACTGAAAGTTGCCGACCTGGAATTTCTTCCTAGGAGCTCCTCCTTTCTTTGGTTTGGGCTTGAAGTGGAGCCTGAGCTTGCTGCGGACGAGGCGGTGGTCAGTATGACACTCCGCGCTGGGCATCACTCGGGTGTGTAGGACGTCTCGTACGTCTCTCTGGCGCATCAGGATGTAATCAATGAGGTGCCAATGTTTGGACCGAGGATGCATCCACGTTGTCTTCAGGCTGTCCTTCTGCTGGAAAATGGTGTTGGTGATGGTAAACTGCTGCTCTGCACAGAACTCGAGAAGAAGGCGCCCATTGTCGTTGCAATTACCAACGCCATGCTTGCCAAGGACTCCTTTCCAGGCTTCTGAATCTTGGCCAACTCTGGCATTGAAGTCGCCAAGGATGATGACCTTGTCGTCAGCAGGGGTGTTCTGAACGAGGTTGCGCAGATCAGTGTAAAACTTGACCTTTTCTGTGGGGTCCGCTTGGAGGGTTGGAGCGTACACGCTGAACAGAGTGGCATGCTGTTTGTTCCGTAGTGGGAGGCGCATGGACATAATTCGGTCTGAGTGTCCTGTTGGCAGGTTTTCAAGCTTGGAGGCAATGGTACTCCTGACCATAAAGCCTACGCCATAAAGGCGTCTCTCGGTCTCTGGCTTGCCTGACCAGTAGAGGGTGTACCCAGCGCCGTGTTCCTGGAGGCTGCCTTTCCCTGCAAAGCGGACTTCGCTGACGGCAGCAATGTCAATGTTCAGTCTCTGAAGTTCGTGTGCGACTAGAGCAGAACGCCTTTCTGGGTGGTTGCTGTCTGCAGAGTCACGCATGGTTCGGATGTTCCAGCATGCTACCTTTAGTCCTTTTGCACCTAATTGTGAGGCAGGTGCCGGCCTTTTCTTCTCTATTGTTGTTCGACCGCGTTTGGAGATGCCCGTTGACCGCGGCTAGCCAACTGGGGGGTATGGAGATGAGCATTTGTTTGGACCACCTTTTCTAGGCCCCTCTCCGTGTGGAGCAAGCAGTGCTGTCCCTAGAAAAGGCTGCTTGGTCGTTCAGGGTGCTGCCGAATGATGCTGTCACCTCCGGGTCAACAATCAGGCGACCAATATCCTGAACCGCCTGCATGCAGGATTGGAACTGCGGCTTCCAGTGACATCTTCCACCTGCCGTTTTCGCCCCTTTCCCATCGCTACAGGGCTTGGAATAGTTGGTGGCGCGGACGTGGACGTGTCCTTCAAGCCTGCGCAATGGAATTTTTAGGTGGAGTGCAGTGTGCGCAGTACTGGCCCCACCCTTTACACCCGTGGTTCATCTGCCATAGCCTAGCAAGCTGGGACGGTGACAGT
>NC_134898.1:34459935-34462435 GCF_041734735.1 Babylonia areolata
CATAGTGTGAACATAATAAATAATACTTAAGCACACACATCACACGTACACATACAGTACTAGAAATATACAAGTAAGCATTCTCACACGCGTACTTACAAACGACCACACACACACACACACACACACACACACACACACACACACACACACACACACACACACACACACCACTCCCGATCAACCAAAGCTGCACGTACAAGTACAACCGAATAATACTACGTGAGCAAGCGCAATACCAGTAACGCAAGGGGTTAATTAGTCACCGCCGCCCGGCGCACTTGGCGCCAGACCATGATCCACACACACGTGAAATACTACACTTGGCGGCAGGAGGTCAAGAGTTAAACGGGGAAGGTGGGGGAAGAGAGAGTGACTGGGAGAGAAAGAGAAATGAGAAGAGCGAGAGAGAGTGAAGAAAGAGTGAGAGTGAGTGGAGAGTGGGGACAGAGAAAGAAAGAGAGAGAGAGACGAGAAAGAGGGAGAGAGGGAGACGGGAGAGAGGGAGAGAGGGAGGGAGAGAGAGAGAGCGCTGAGAGAGACGGGTGAGGGAAGGAGAGAGATAGAGAGAGGATGAATACAGAAGGTGGAAGGAATGAAAAAAGACGGAGAGAGAGAGAGAGAGAGAGAGAGACGGGAGACGAGAGAGAGAGAGGGTAAGAGAGAAGATGGAGAGAGAGAGAACTCAGAACCCAAAATATGAGAGAGAGGAGAGAGGCAGAGACGGAAACACAGAGACTGAAACAGACAGACAGACAGAATAACAAGTATGGAGAGCGGACGGAGAGGGTGTGGGATGGGGGGTAGGGGGGGGGGGGCTGTGGGTGGAGGGGTAAGGGTTGTAATGAACAAGACCTGTGTTATTACTCCACCTTGGATCATGCAGTTGGTAAAGGCTTGGTTTACACTTTGAGCAAAGCGTTCGTTGTGTGTGTGTGTGTGTGACAGTGTGCGTGTGTGTGTGCGTGCGTGTGTGTTTAACTTTTTGATGTCGCGCACTGCAGCATCAGTGCCAATTATTTGTGTGTGTGTGTGTGTGTGTGTGTGTGTGTGTGTGTGTGTGTGTGTGTGTGACAGTGTGTGTGTGTGTGTGTGTGTGTGTGTGTGTGTGTGTGTGTGTGTGTGTGTGTGTGTGTGTGTGTGTGTGTGTGTGTGTGTGTGTGTGTGTGTGTGTGTGTGTGGCGTCTGATCTTGGGTTGCTAGCATACAGGTAGGGGAGTACAGGATATAATAACGTTTACATCTCCCCCGAAAACCTTTTGTGTGTGTGTGTAGTAGTAGTAGTAGTAGTAGTTGAAAGGTGTAAGTGTTGGGGGTAGGTGTGAAGTGAATAGGTGTGCAGACAATATCTGACACGACACAACACTACCTGCACCTTGCACCAGAACAAAAAGCGGGTTGTTGGTTTGCACGGTGTAAACTGGCCAAGTTAGCTGGCTGGCTGTGTCAGAGAAGGGTGTCTGGTTGCGTGCAGTCATGTTTTCTAACGTGGGGCTCCAAGGCAAGGCCCGTTCCAAGTCGGCAGGAAATATCTCACCATCCCAGGACATGGATGGGGTTAGGAGTGGATGGGTGGGTGAGCGGGTGGGGTTAGGGGTGGATATGTGGGTGGGGGTGGGGGAGGAGTAGGGGTGGATATGTGGGAGTGGTGGATGGGGTTAGGGGTGGATATGTGGGGGTGGTGGATAGGGTTAGGGGTGGATATCTGGGTGGGGGTGGGGGGTTAGGGGTGGATATGTGGGGGTGGGGGGGGGGTAGGGGTGGATATGTGGGGGGAGGTGGGTGGGGTTAGGGGTGGATGGAGGGGTGGGGTGGTGCGGGTGGCGAAACGGAAAGGTTACTAACACCAGACTAAGAACAACTGGATATTCCTAGACCGGCATACCTCAGGTGATGTAACCGAAAACAACCAGGGAGTGTGGGCAGTACTGACCAGTGTCAGAGAGGATGGGGGTGGGTGGTGAACTATGGGCTGGAGGGGGGTGGAGGGGGGAGTACTGACCAGGGTCAGAGAGGATGGGGGTGGGTGGTGAGCTAGGGGCATGGTGGGGGGGTGGAGGGGGGGGTGCTGACCAGTGTCAAAGAGGATGGGGGTGGGTGGTGAGCTAGGGGCTGGGGAGGTGGAAGGGGTGGGGGGTTGGAGTAGGGGGGGGGGTACTGCTGAGGATTGTGGATTTATTCTGCCATTCAAATAAGAACATCAGTCAGTTGGTGTAGGTGAAGGAGGGGGTTACGAAATTGTCCAAGCTGGTAAAAAATATGCTTTCCGATTGGAGTTCACGGGTGATGCAGTGCAGATGCTCAACCGTGAACCCCCTCCTCAGCAGTTCTCGGGATTCTCGCAACTGGCGAGATCACCGCCATTCGCAGCTTTCACAATGGCCAGCCGGCCTGATTTTCTCCACGGAAACACCGAGAGGGGAAAACAGTGATGCAGGTCGTGGAGTTTGCATCTCAAGTAAACGGACCTATTGGCTAGCGTTCTAAACCGTTCACAGTG
>NC_134898.1:34467435-34482435 GCF_041734735.1 Babylonia areolata
AGAATGAGAGGAGAGTGAGCTTTAAAAAAAAAAAAAGGAAAAGAAAAGAAAAGTAACCACAACAGACAACATAGTTATGTTTGACAGTATGAGGTGGACAAAAAGAATCTTGGTAAAAGTCACCTTACATGGGATAAAAGAGGCGACGTTATGTTTGCATTAATCAATCAGTCACTATATGTTCTATATCTGACGAGCGGTTTATATCACTAGCCCCGTTATTTTCTCTCTCTCTCTCTCTCTCTCTCTCTCTCTCTCTCTCTCTCTCTCTGTGTGTGTGTGTGTGTGTGTGTGTGTGTGTGTGTGTGTGAACATTTGCTTCATCTTTCTTGTTTTGATCTGTATGTGTTATGTGGGGTGTTTCTTCAGGGAAATGCTTAACAGGAACTTTTTTTTTATGTAACGTCGTAGTAGTTTGTATTATTTGATTGTTGATCTGTGTTCGTGTGTGTATGTGTCTGTAGGTGCGTGTATGTGTGTGTGTGTCATTGAGTGAGTGCGTGAGTCGTGTGGCTGGGTATACGGCTTGTGTTTGTTGGTGCATGCGTGCGTGCGTGCGTGTGTGTGTGTGTGTCTGTGTGTGTGTGTATGCACGTTGTGTGTTTTGTATGTGTGTATGTATGTACCTACGTATATATGTATGCGCATACGTGCTTGTGTTCTTTCAATTTCAATTGTCCACTTTTTTGTTGTAATGATTATTTCGTTTTTATCTTCTTTTTTTATATATATACCTGTTGCATTTCCTGATTTAATCAACTGACATGACCTCTCTTAATTGTTCTCTCTTACCCATGTTTCAAATTATATGCATATGTTTGTGTGGGGATGTTTGAGTGAATGTTTTTAGTCCTATTGTAAAGCGCATAGAGCTTCAAGAATATGCACTATAGCAAGAAGTCTTAATAAATAAATAAAATACTGCCGGAATCTTGTATTAATAAGTCACTACATATTCTATATCTGACGAGCGGTTTATATCACTAGCCCCGCTACTGAATATTGTATTAATCAGTCACTATATATTCTATATCTGACGAGCGGTTTATATCACTAGCCCCGCTACTGAATATTGTGTTAATCAGTCACTATATATTCTATATCTGACGAGCGGTTTATATCACAAGCCCCGCTACTGAATCTTGTTCCAAACTAACGGTGCGGCGGCGCCTGCCTGAACGAACACACAGTATACATTACTAATTCCCCCCCCCTCCCCCTGGAACCAATTACCTTATTATTCACCATATCGTGGAGCCTCTGCGGCCCGGGCACGCCTATTACTGATGCAGTAATTGACAGAGAACGTAGGTCTGGAAGTGAGAAAAGGTAGAAATATGGCCGAGAATTTCAACTTTCCGCTGTGTGTTTGGTTGGGTTTTTTTTATGTGAGACTGAGAGGGAAAGAGAGAGAGGGGGGGGGGGGGGAGGAGAGAGGGGGGAAAGGACAGACAGATACAGAACTGACGAACGAAAGAAATTTTATTTCAAGAGGGTAATGGAATTAGCATACTGTGCGTGTTTACATCCGGCCCTCTGGGCAAGAAAATTAAAGAGAAAAAGCGAAAAGAAAGCCAAAACACTCACAGCAGAAAAAGCGAAAAGAAAACCAAAACACTCACAGCAGAAAAAGCGAAGAAAAGAAAGCCAAAACACTCACAGCAGAAAAAGCGAAGAAAAGAAAGCCAAAACATTCACAACAGCAACATCATCAAACTTACACATGCACGCACAAAACATAGTACAAATGTTCATGTACAATACAAAACACAAAAAATCATGAATAAACAATATGCAATAGGGAAGAGAGATTAATTAGATGGGGAGAAGGTAAGGCGAGGGACAGACAGACAGAGACAGATAGAGAGAGAGAGACAGAGATAGACAGACAGATAGGCAGAAAGACAGACACAGAAAAAGGGAGAGAGAGAGAGAGAAAGAGCGGAGATAGGGAGAGACCGAGAGTCAGAGAGAGACTGAGAGCCAGAGAGAGACAGAGACATAGAGAGAGAAAGATAGAGACAGAGAGAGGGAGAGGGAGTAGTAACAGCCAGCAAGCTCTCTCCTCGGTTTACCGTGGTCTGGGTCTCTTTCTTCTCAGTTTATAAAAGCTTGGCACAGGCTGTGGGGTATACCTCGTGCATCTCCTTTTTCACCACTACGTGATTGTAGACGGCCTGCCTGCATGTGCAGGTGTGTGTGCTGTGCTGTGCTGTGCTGTGCTATGTATGTATGGTGTGTGTGTGTGTGTGTGTGTGTGTGTGTGTGTGTGTGTGTGTGTGTGCGAGAGAGAGAGAGAGAAGAGAGAGAGAGACAGACAAGAGAGAGAGATGGGGTGACATGGGCGGTAGGAACAAGACAAGACAAGAAAAGACACGGTTTTGAGGGTGGGGGTTTTTTTTGCTGTTTTTTACGAAGATATTAGATAACGAATGGTGTGCTAATTTTTCATTCATTCCGAAAAAAAAGAGAAAGAGAGACAGACACAGACAGACAGAGTATACGTTGATACATACATACATACATAATTATTAGCAAATTCAATACATACATACATAAACTCATGCATACATAGTACTTTAACATACATACATACACACACGTATGTATACATACACCACTGTCTAAATCATTTACACGTGTTTGAAAGTGCTCAGGTTTCAACTGAGAGTCCAGTTGGTCGCCGGCTTTGAAATGTTACATTCCTTTAGATGCATACATTTTGCTTGACACGTTTTGTTGATTAAGAGAACATGTTCATGTCTAATATCACAATTATGAATAAAATGAGAAATATTAGATCAAATAAAGGACATATACAGACCGACATACACGGGAACAATTTATACACCGGCGACACATAATGTTTATAAACACACACACACACACACACACACACACACACACACCCGCCCCTTCAACCTTAACCCCACCTCACTCAATCCCACTGAGCTGAACAATTGAGCTCGATGCTCCACCCCACCCTAGACTATCCTCTCACCCCCAGGACCACCACCACCACCACACTCCAAGAATGTGCAACTAAACAGTCTACCTGATGATGGCGGCATCACCTGAACGAAGGGATGAAGATGGGTGTGTGGGTGGGGATGGGGGTGTGGGCAAAGAGGAAGGGTGGGTTAGGAGTGAGAAGCTCAGTGCCAGTTTAGAAAAGAGTCAGTAGCAGGGATGGGCCGGGCATCATCATAGAATATATATGAATAATATACGAGCAGCACACACACACACACACACACACACACACACACAGAGAGAGAGAGAGAGAGAGAGAGAGAGAGAGAGAGAGAGAGAGAGAGAGAGAGAGATACAGAGATACAGAGAGAGAGAGATGAAATTAGTTACTTTGATTTTGTAGGTAAAATATCACCTGCTGCGCATTCGCGCGCGCGCACACACACACACACACACACACACACACACACACACACACACACACACACACACACATGCGCGTACAAACGTATTACTATCATTCTTCTGCTTCTTGTTCTTCTTCTCATCATAATCAACATCACCATGACCAGCAGCAGCATCCTTGTTGTTATTGTTACCGTCGTTTTGTAGTTGTTGTTATTATCATTATCATTATAATCATTACAATTATCATCATCATTATCATCATATTATCATTATTCTTATCATTGTTATTATTGTGCTGTCTTGCGGATCAGTTTCACTTTCACACTGCAGCCACAGCCCTAAGCTATATATACAAAACCAAGTAACACAGGGGGTCTGTTCATAATAGTGATGGTGGTGATGGTGTGTTGGAAGGGGGAGGAGGGGAAGGAAGAGGAGGAGGAGGGGGTAAGGGTGTATGTATGGTACAGGGGTGGGTGGGGGGAGATGGAGTGGGAGAGGGGAGGGAGAAGGGGAGAGGGGGGGTGGGGCTTTCTGGCAGGGAGCCCCTTGTTTACCTGGCTGGGGGCAGGGAACCAGACCCCTTTCTAAGGGTTCCCCTTTCAGCTGTGCGTGCGTGCACCCGTCCCGTCTGGTCTAGAAGTCTGGTCCTGCCTGGGCAAGTAGTGTAGTATAGAGGGGAACTGTGCTGTGCTGTGCTGTGCTGTGCTGTGCTTTACTGTGCTATATTGCTGTGCTGTGCTGCGCTGTGCGGTGCTGTACGTGCCTTGGACCCTGCTGCTGCTGTGGCGGTGGAGGCGGAGGCGGATATGGGGGAAGATGCACTGAAACGTCTCAGGTGTCGGGGGGTGGGGTGGGGGGGGTGGAGAGGGGGGGGGGGAGAGAGGGAGGGAAGGTAAGCGTTACCGGGGGAAGGGGTTTTCAGGGGAAGGAGGGGGACGGAGTGTGTGTGTGTGTGGGGGGGGGGGGATGGGGGAATGGAAGGGGGATTGGGAGGATGTGATGGTGTAGGTTTGGGGGTACAGGCGCTTCATTTTGAGGCGGTTTTTTGGGTGTGTTTTTTTGTTTTGTTTTTGTTTGTTTGTTTTTTTGTTTTGTTTGTTTGTTTGTTTGTTTGTGTGTGTGTGTGTGTGTGTGTGTGTGTGTGTGTGTGTGTGTGTGTGTGTGTGTGTGTGTGTGTGTGTGTGTGTGCACGCGTGAACGTATATGTGAGTGTGCGTAAATAAGAGCGAGAGACAGACTCACAGATACAGAGGCACAGTCAAACACACACACACACACACACACACACACACACACACACACACACACACACACACCGAGGCAGCACCGGTTACACCACTGAAACACTACTACCCTGCCTCTGTCCCCACCCCACCCTCCACCTGCCTCCTCATACCTCATCCCCCCATTACTCTTCTTCAAAGAGGACGGAGACAGAGACAGAGACTGACACACAGACAGAGACAAAGAGGAGAGAATCAGAGACAGAGAGGCAGAAAGAACACAAGAGAGAGAGAGAGAGAGAGAGAGAGAGAGAGAGAGAGAGAGAACGAACGAACGAACGAACGAACGAAATTTTATTTTACCAGGGTAAAAGAGTAAGCACAAAGTACGTGTTTACATCCGGCCATCTGGGCAAGAATACAACGCGAGAAAATAAATAAATAAATAAATAAATAAATAAATAAAATAAAATAAAATAATAAATAATAAAAAGCGAGAGTCAATTCACAACACCAACGTCAAAATTACACAAGCATGTGCAAACATAAACATAGAACTTATATACAATACAATATCGCGATAGATGAATAACAACGAGGACAATAGGGTAGGGGCGTGGTGGAGAGCGGAAGGAAGAATAGACAAGGGGAAGAGTAAAGAAGGTAGGGGAGGCAGAGAGAGAGAGAGAGAGGAGACAGACAGACAGAGACAGAGTGAAAGAACATAAGAGAAAGAGAGGCAGAAAGACATAGACTAGCCTGCCCACACATCCCCATACCACCACCACCACCACAACCACAACCCCCTTACATCTCATATACTAGCCCTCTCTCCCAACCCCCCGCCCCCCACCATCAACACCCCCTCCCTCTCCCTTTCCTCCTCACATTTCCCTTCTACTCTACACCTCCAGTCCCGCTCTTTCCTTTCCTCTGCAGCAGCTGAATAGAAGGAAGACACACACAGGTATTTTGTAGGCCTTCTCTTCTCTTTACAAAATACTTGTAGCGGATGGACCTGGCGCTTCCGCTTTGCCGGTATATAACTTCTCCCCCCCCCCCCCCCCCCCCCCCCCTAACCAGCCCCACCTACCTCCCTCACACACACACACACACTTCCTCCACCGCTCCCCCTCCCCTTCGCCCTCCCTCACCTTCAGATGCCCCCCCAACCCCCCCCCCACGCCCCCAGCCCCCCACCCACCCCTCTCTGTCTTCCTCCTCAAGCTGTTTCGAATTTTCTCACAACTGCTTGCAACAGACCCTCAACCGCCCCCCTTCCCCCCTCTGTCCCCCCTCACCCCCTCCACTACCTCAGAATGAAAGCACACAAAAAGGGGGGTGTGTGTGGGAGGGGGAGGGGCGAAAGAAAAGAAAAAGGAAAGTAAAACGATTCTTTGAATCTCTCTCTCCCTCTCTCTCTCTCTCTCTCTCTCTCGCTCGCTCTCTCTCTCTCTCTCTCGCTCTCTCTGATGTTCTTCTTTTTCACTTCACTATATTCCTTCCCGTTGCCATAATCCTGAGAACTTTTCTTTTCAAATTCTCTCTCCCCACCCCCTCTCTCTCCCTCTGTGTGTGTGTGTGTGTGTGTGTGTGTGTGTGTGTACGGGAGAGAAAAATTACATTGATGTATATTTTCGCCCCGTTTTTATTTCTCGCAAAATACTTAAGAGGATTAAATAAGCAACCCCCCCCCCCCCCCTCTCTCTCTCTCTCCCTCAGTCACGCACGCACGCACACATATACACACTCACGCGCACACACACACACAAACACACACACACACACACACACACACACACACACACACGCACGCGCACACACACACACACACACACACACACACACAGATACACATCAGTTCCGACCGGAAATATCTGTCCACTGACGCAACATCTAGACTTGTCGTTTCTCTCATTCTCTCTCGACTGTAACTCTCTATTGTCTGGTTTGCCTGCTTCATCCATTCAGTCCCTTCAGCGCATACAAAACTCTGCTGCCCGACTCGTCAGAATAAAAAATCTGAGTACATCACTCCTCTTTTGCAACATCTCCACTGGCTACCTGTCTCACACAGAATAAAATTCAACATCGGCACACTATGTTATAAATGTATTCACAAATGTGCCCCTTCCTATCTCTGTGGCTGCCTTCACCTCCACACTCTGTCTCGCTCTCTACGATCGGCTTCGGATCCACTCTACGCATACCCAGATTCAAACACTCGACTGTTGGCCGCCGTTCTTTCTCTGTCTCTGGACCTTGCAATTGGAATGAACTTCCTCTTTCTCTTTGTCAGGTCTCCGCACTCAGCTCTTTAAAGTCTGGTCTTAAAACCCACCTCTTCCCAAAATAGCCTTCCTTCCCTGCCTCTTCCTTGCCTTTAGTTTTTTGGGTTTTTTTTTTTCTCTCTCCAGTTTTTGAGTTATGCATGCGTGTGAATGACTGGTGCGAAAGCGCTCTGATTTGTCTCTGCACAAGATTCAGCGCTATATAAATATAATAATAATTATTATGATGATTATTATTACACACACACACACACACACACACACACACACACACACACACACACATGACAGGGTAGAACGCGCTCGGAAGCCACTGTCTCAGTCATTTCTCAAACATATTTCGCTCTGGTTACATCATGTCAAACTAGATTCTGCAACAGATGTTTGCATCGTTCACTCAAAGCGCTTCTGTGCGTCCTACTTGATTCTAGTAGGTCTACAGAACCGGAGAATAAGTAATCAGAAGTAAGAAGTAAGTTGCTGAGCAGATTTTGTTGTTGTTGAAAGCAGTTCAATAAAAAGAAGATGAATATCAGACAAAGCGAGCAAGAGGGAGTGAGTCGCGGAAACCAGTTTTGCAAGACATAGGAAGAAATAACATATCCATAATAAACTACAATAGTAATATAAACGATACAATACAAACAGGCAAGATTGATAGTGAGGAAACAGAACTTAACACAAGATCAGTGTTTTTTATTTAGTTAGGAATCAATAGACGTTGTCAGTTCATTTATTCACATTCCTTGGAACTGTAGTTAGTAAGACTGGTCACATTGATTAATGTTTTAAGCTTTGAGAGCTTTAAGCTTTAAGGGCATATTATACCACGCTCCGAGGTCAAAGCTTTCATTCTTACAAACGCAAGAAAACTGGAAGTACCTCCATACGTTGTTTTTGCACGTGCATCAGTAAACTGTCATACCCACTCTGCTATAAATATTGATGTGAAATATAGGGACATGAGAATCTTGTGTTTGAAAAATTGTAAATGAAGTTTCTGAAAGAAAAAAAAAAAAAAAAACTTTTTGGTTTACATCAAAATCAAATGTCAAATATTGCTTGAATAAACAGTTACATGTTCTATTTAAGTATTTTTGTTGAGTGTAGAATGGCACGCTTTCGGCCATACCACACCATACAATACAACACAATACAATACAATAAATACACTACACTAAAATACAATACAACATTTTTGTCATATATCAATTTTTATCAATCCATTTGGATATTTCTTGTGCACACAAAAGCTCGTCACTCACGCCCAACAATCTCTCAACCCGCAAGTCTCACGTACACATCAACCTGACAACAGATTGAACTAAAAGGTCAAACAGTAAAACGTGAAAGTCATAATAAAACACAGCATCTTGATCAATAACTTCATTAGCATGCACATAGCTGGAAATTACACGAATACCCAAACAAATATATGGAGAGAGAGACAGAAAAAAGAAAGAGAAGGAAAACAGAAATATGAAAGACAGAGAAAAGAGCGAAGAAGGGAAGAAGGAAAGACAGACAACAGAAAGAAGAAGAAAGAAAGACAAACAACAGAAAGAAGAAGAAAGGGAGAAGGAAAGAAGGAAAGACAGACAACAGAAAGAAGGAAGAAGGAAAGACAGACAACAGAAAGAAGAAGGGAGAGGGAAAGACAGACAACAGAAAGAAGAAGAAAGGAAAAAGGAAAGACAGACAACAGAAAGAAGAAGAAACTTAGAAAGGGAGAAGGAAAAGACAGACAACAGAAAGAAGAAGAAAGGGAGAAGGAAAGACAGACAACAGAAAGAAGAAGAAAGGGAGAAGGAAAGACAGACAACAGAAAGAAGAAGAAAGGGAGAAGGAAAGACAGACAACAGAAAGAAGAAGGAAAAAGGAAAGACAGACAACAGAAAGAAGAAGGAAGGAAGAAGGAAAGACAGACAACAGAAAGAAGAAGAAAGGGAGAAGGAAAGACAGACAACAGAAAGAAGAAGAAAGGGAGAAGAAAAGACAGACAACAGAAAGAAGAAGGAAGAAGAAGGAAAGATAGACAACAGAAAGAAGAAGGAAGGGAGAAGGAAAGACAGACAACAGAAAGAAGAAGAAAGGGAGAAGGAAAGACAGACAACAGAAAGAAGAAGAAAGGGAGAAGAAAAGACAGACAACAGAAAGAAGAAGGAAGAAGAAGGAAAGACAGACAACAGAAAGAAGAAGAAAGGGAGAAAAAGAAACTCAGAAGATTGGAGAAGCAATGAACGATGAGAAGTAAAGACGGAAAGAATGAAAACGAAGAAAGAAAAGAAAAAGAAAATGACGAATGGAAGGAAGGGAGAAAAGGAAAAGAAAATAAGGAATTAAAAAAAAAGGCAAAGAAGAGGAAATGAAGACATCAATTGTCTGAGCAGATTGAAAACAGCAACCCAAGAAAAATATTGTTGTTGTTGTTGTATTGTTGCAAGATGAAAAAGCATATATATATAAATGATTATATGTACATAACTATAGTGTATATGTATGTATGTATGTCGAGAGAGAGAGAGAGAGAGAGAGAGAGAGAGAGAGAGAGAGAGTACATTCACATAGATTAAGGAAACCATAATTCATAGTGAAATTACAACCCTGATCGGAAATAAACACAGAAGGATAGATACATACATTACATACACATAATACAAACACGCATTCATCAAAGTAAAAATGTGAATGTTTATTCACACAAATACATATATATATATCTATATATCTATCTATATCTATATCTATATATATATATATATATATATATACATACATATATACATATATATATATATATATATATATATATATATATATGCATGCATACATGCTTCCGTATATGTACATAAACGAGAGAGAGAGATTTATATATAGCTTGATAACATGCACGCGCACGCGCGCGCACGTGTGTGTGTGTGTGCGTCCGTGCGAGCATCTCAGTGTGTGGGTACGTGTATGTGCACGTACTCAAAGAAAAACAGGAGAAAAAGAAAAACGATTAATGCGATGAAGCGGAACGAAGAATAAATAGCTAGAAAAAGATATTACTGACATAACATGGAACGAATGAACAATTACACATGAATGAAGAACGAAGAACTAATATCAGAACAGGTCACGAATAACAAAGAACAGAAGAACTAATATCAGAACAGGTCATGAATAACAAAGAACAGAAGAGCTAATATCAGAACAGGTCATGAATAACAAAGAAGAGAAGAGCTAATATCAGAACAGGTCATGAATAACAAAGAACAGAAGAACTAATATCAGAACAGGTCATGAATAACAAAGAACAGAAGAGCTAATATCAGAACAGGTCATGAATAGCAAAGAAAAATGTCAGAAACACAGACGAAAGGATTTGAATACATAAACACATGAGGAAGAAACGAAGAATGAATGAAAGAAAGAAATACAAAACAATGAATGAGTGAATGAATGAATGAATGAATGACGAAAGATAAAAAAAGAAAGGAAGAAAGAAAGAAATGCGAAAGAAAGAAAAGAAAAAGAAAGAAATGCGAAAGAAAAGAAAGAAAGAAAAGAACGAAATGCGAAAGAAAGAAATGCGAAAGAAAGAAATGCGAAGAAGAAAGAAATGCGAAAGAAAGAAAGCAAGAAAGAAAGAAATGCGAAAGAAAATAAAGAAAAGGAAAGAAATGCGAAAGAAAGAAAGCAAGAAAGAAATGCGAAAGAAAGAAAAGAAAGAAATGCGAAAGAAAGAAAGAAAAAAAGAAAGCGAAAGAAAGAAAGAAAAGCAAAAGAAAGAAAAGAAAGAAATGCAAAAGAAAGAAAAAAAAGAAAGAAAGAAATGCAAAAGAAAGAAAAAAAGAAAGAAAGAAATGCGAAAGAAAGAAAGAAAAAAAGAAAGCGAAAGACAGAAAAAAACGCGAAAGAAAAGAAAAAGAAAGAAAGAAAGAAATGAGAAAGCAAGCAAGAAAGAAAGACGCAGGTAAATACAGAAGAAGATGTCAGGAAAAGTGAAAAGACAAAAACAAAAAAAAAAGAAGAAGAAATAGAATAATCGCAGAAAGAGATGAGAAGGAGGAAGAACACATGAAAATAAACAGGAACGAAAGACAAGAAAGAAAGAAAAAAAAAAAAGAAACAACAGTAAAGAAAGGAGCAACTAAATCCGGAAAAACACACACATGCAAACATGAAAAAAAAAAAAAAAAAAAGAGGCAAAAAGGAAAGCAAGAAAACAGAAGAGAAGCACGGAAAAGATGAAAAAGCAATTGGAGGCGTGGGGGTGGGGGGTTGGGGGAATAAATTAAAAGCAAGTAATTATGAAAGAAAGAAATAAGTAACAAACAACAAATGAAGAAGAAACTATGAAATAAATGGGAAATGGAAAAAGAACGGAAGAAAGCAAGAAAGGGGGAGGGGGGGGGGGGGGGCAAAAAAGCAAGCAAGAGAAAGACAGAAAGAAAGAATGAAAGACAGACAAAAGACAAAAAAGACAGAAAGGAAGAAAGAAGAAAGTGATAACGACGTGAAGAAGTGAGCAAAAAACGAGAAAGAAAGAAAAAAAAGGAGAAAGAAACTGAAGAAACGGTGGAAAAATAGAACGGGGAAAAAGCAAACAAGATAGACAAGACAGACAGAAAGACAAAAAAAGAGAAAGAAAGAAAGCAGAAAGAAAGAAAACCAATACAGAAAGGAGCTAGTAAATACAAGAGAGAGAGAGAGAGTGAGAGAGAAAAAGAGACAGAGTGAGAGTGAGAGACAGAGAGAGAGAGAGAGAGAGAGAGAGAGAGAGAGACAGAGAGACACAGAGAGACAGAGAGTGAGAGACACAGAGTGAGAGAGAGAGAGAAGAAAACAAAAACACCAGAAGAAAGTGTGGAAGACAAGAAACGATCGGGAGAAAAAATGAAGAAAAACTACAGCCCCAAACAAGAAAGAAACAAGAAAGGAAGTAATAGAGAAAGAGAATGAAAGACAGACAAGAAAGTTGAACACCGAATCAGCGACTAGAACAAAACAGGAACACGAAAAAGGCAGTCGTATCAAAAGAGCCAATGCCACGTCAAAAACTTTATATATATATATATATATATATATATATATATATATATATATATATATATATATATATATATGAATAATAATAAAACAACAATGGCACATGTTAACGATCAGCAGTCGTGCTTTTAGTATTGGTAACTAGTTAGTTTTCGTATATCTATGACAATGACATGATTTCTTTTAATTGTTCTCTCTTACCTATGTTTCAAATTATATATATATATATATATATATATATATATATATATATGCATATGTTTGAGTGGAATCTTTGAGTGAATGTTTTTAGTGCTACTGTAAAGCCCATAGAGCTTCAAGAATATGTGCTATAAAAAGATGCCTCAATAACTAAATAACTAACTAAATAAATAAATAAAAGCTCTAAACCAGCAGAAACAGTAACCGAAGCACGAACAGCAGTGCCGACATAGAATCATCAAAAATAGCATGCAACAAACCACTAATAATATTATTATAATGATAATGACAATCATCGTCGTCACCATCATCATCATCATCACCACCATCATTACAATGAGAAGAAGAAGAAGAAATGTACATGGCATCACATCTGCCACACAATGATGAATGAGGAGGGGGCGGGCAGGTGTGAGGGGAGGGGAGGGGAGGGGGCCTAAAGGTGACAGGAGGAAAAGGGAGGAGTGTGTGTGCGTGTGAATGCCTGTGTGTGTAATAATACATGGATGCAGTTCAACACACGTACATACACAGTATGTAATAATACATGGATGTAGTACTGCACACACACATACATACACAGTATGTAATAATACATGGATGCAGTACTGCACACACACATACATACACAGTATGTAATAATACATGGATGCAGTACTGCACACATACATACACAGTATGTAATAATACATGGATGCAGTACTGCACACACACATACATACACAGTATGTAATAATACATGGATGCAGTACTGCACAGATACACACAGTATGTAATAGTACATGGATGCAGTTCCACACACATACATACACAGTATGTAATAATACATGAATGCAGTACTGCACACATGCATACATACACAGTATGTAATAATACATGGATGCAGTACTGCACACACACATACATACACAGTATGTAATAATACATGGATGCAGTACTACACACATACATACATACACAGTATGTAATAATACATGGATGCAGTACTACACACATACATACACAGTATGTAATAACACATGGATGCAGTTCCACACACATACATACACAGTATGTAACAATACAGGGATGCAGTTCCACACACATACATACACAGTATGTAATAATACATGGATGCAGTACTACACAGAGAAAACAGGGCTGAATGTTCAAAACAGGCCGGAAACAACCAGGACTCCAACCAGATCGCCAATTGGAACACCGTGATTCATTCCTTTTTAAATAATAATGATGATGATTATAATAATGATGATAATAATAATAATAATAATAATAATAATGGACATTATCTTATATTGCGTTTTGTTGTTTATCTGGCAACGAGTCGTAATAATAATAATAATAATGATAATGGACACTGTTATATATAGCGTTTTGTTGTTTTCATGGCAACGAGTAGTTCCCTATAAAGCTGGAAGTTTATAAGATAACAAAAACAACAACTACAACGAAGAAGAATAAGAATGATGATGATGATGACGATAACAATCATCATCATCATCATCATCATACTAAAAACCTTATTTTTTTAATGTGGGAAACGAAAAGGACCCCGGCAGTGAAGAGCAGGGCTAGAGGTATATGTGCGTCCTGTTTAAGCCCAAACCCAAAGTCTAACAGCTGATGTTCGTTGGTTGACGTGAAGCACTCCGTAACACGTGGCTCTATTATTTTATTGGATTTTATTTTCCTTGCCATTAGTATTCCCCATTTTTTCCTTCTTTTTTTTAATTATTTTATTTTTTTAAGAATGTCAATTGATCCCTTGTCTTTAGTGTTTTCGCTTTGGTGACAAAGAGATTTTTTGGTGTGTGTGTTCTACTACATTTTCTTTTGTGTGTGTGTGTGTGTGTGTGTGTGTGTGTGTGTGTGTGTGTGTGTGTGTGTGTGTGTGTGTGTATCGTAACACGTGGCTCTATCATTTTATTGGATTTTATTTTCCTTGCCATTAGTTTTCCCCATTTTTTCCTTTTTATTTATTTATTTTTTTTTAGAGTGTCAATTGATCCCTTGTCTTTTGCGTTTTCGCTTTGGTAACAAAGAGATTTTTTGGTGTGTGTGTTCTACTACATTTTCTTGTGTGTGTGTGTATATATATATATATGTGTGGGGGGGGGGGGGAAGATTAGAGAGAGAGAGAGAGAGAGAATGAGTGTATGTATACGCGCGAGTGTGTGTGTATGTGTGTGTGAGAGAGAAAGAGAGAGGGAGAAAGAGATTTTGCAGGTGGGTGTAAATAGTTTCATGTCTTTGGAGTGGGGGAAAGAGATCAGGATGTGACTAAACAAGTGGACTTGTGAGAGGGGGATGAGGTGGGGGAATCTGAATGGGATGATGTGTGTATGCATGAATGTATGTAGGGGGTGGGTGGGGGATACATGTCTGTGAGTATGTGTGTGTGTGTTAAAACATTTTTGGAGATACTGATGTTGTTGATATTTGGTAACTTGATTTCTTAACTGTGTTTCTTTTTAATATTGTATTCATATCATTAGTTTCTTAAATTTGATTCTCTTTGTGTTGCTCAGTAAATATTAATTCAAATGATTGTTCAAATGTCAGTACATCTTGGACAAAACACAGTTTCATTCGTTTCCATTTTTGCTGTTTTTCTTCATCTGTTTAATGATCGTGTTCGTAACACAGTATCATTGTTTCCAGATCACAATCCTTTTTATAGCAGGAATGGATTGTTGTTCATAATTTCCACCCTCATTTCCTATCTTTTTTGTATTTTTTGTGCAAAGGATAATCATATATATATATATATATATATATATATATATATGTGTGTGTGTGTGTGTGTGTGTGTGTGTGTGTGTGTGTGTGTGTGTGTGTGTGTGCATATATCAAATGTATTTTCCTCA
>NC_134898.1:34487435-34489935 GCF_041734735.1 Babylonia areolata
AACCCAACAACAATAACGGCGTAAAAATCAAATTGATGATTGTGGCCGTCAACGCAGTGAAAGTGAAAGTGAAATATATCCACATGGGGGACTCGAATGATTATTACTAATCAGTCTGTTGTTGGATAATAATTTTCCAACAAAAGTGGAAATGAAAATAATAGGAATATCCACAATACGTTCCACGAGGACGTTGAGCAAACTTTTCCATCTATCTTCTTTCATTAACCTTGGGCTAAGTCCGCCCCTACCCCCCTCACCCTCCCTCTCTCTCTCTCACACACACACACACACACACACACACACACACACACACACACACACATACTCCACACCACCACCACCACAAAAACAACAACAAAAACGTATAGAAACGACTCAACGCAACACGGTCTAGTTAAACATCCCACGACAACAAGAACACACCCTCTGTTGTGTTATTTTCGGTACTCACCTTGATGTCATCGGACGGCTCCTGTTTGATGCGCACACCGGCCAGCGACTTTGGGCCCACGACGCTGGAAGGCGCCTTCTCTCCCTCTTCACTCTCTACCACTCCGGAGGAGGGTAGGGGTGGGGCCTCCTCCCCTTCCCCCTTCCTCCCTGCCGCTAACGGGCCCTCCCCCTTCTTGCAGTCCGCCATGCTTGACTGAACACGGAAGAGGTGAGGGGGGAGGGGATTGGGGGTGTAGGCGAGTGCGGCGACGTGCGCGCGGGTCTTTCAAGCAGTGAGTGACGGGAGGCGACCAGCACTGGAGGCACGTGGACACGATCAGCCTTGAAGCACTGTAATGTCAACACTTGGTCTCACTCTCTCTATTCTTTTTTTTCTTTTTTGTCAGCCACGGCGGCGGAAGAGGTGTGCGTGGCGTTCACACGGGGTACGCCGGGGCCACCTAAACACCGCCCTACTGCGACGAAGGGTGACAGTGAGCTGTCGGGGAACGTACAGTCAAGAGAGAGAACTTGTCGATGGAACCTGGTTTCTCTGCTTCGTGGTCAGTCGTGTGGCGTCAGATTGGGAAATACCGTCCTCTGCCCCGCGATTCCGACCGGCTGAAGAAAGACGAGTTCTTTCGCTGTGCTGTGCTCACGTTATCGAGGCTATTATCAACAGAATGGTGCGTGTTCACGATGTAGATGTGTTCACGATGTCGGTAAGTAATCAACAGAAAATATATGCGAGTTCGCACTGAAGTGTATTCACGTTACAGTAAATTGGCCAAATAAAAATAATCCGGAGAATTGTTGAGTCCACATTACGAAATTATAGGCAACAGTATTCCGCACAACTGATAACATAAATATGTGAATTACACTGTAAAGTATTCATATTATCAATAGATCATGACGAAGATTATATGAGTTCACACAATAAGACATGCACGTAATCAACTTATAAATAACGGACAGAAATATGTCCAAACTTACTAAGTATTTATGTTCCACTGAGCAGGATGTTTCGGAACATCGAACGCACATCAGTGTTGTGACGAAAGACCTTTGAGAAGATAATGATAGTTCCAAAACAAGCTAACTCACCAGATATAACAAGAGATATATCCTCAGCGTCGAGTTACGCAACTCTCTAATCATCTTCACCACCTAGTTGCCCGTGGTAAAAAGCATCAGGCCATTAAAAAAAAAATCCCAGGGTCGGTAAACAGGTCATACAGTAACAGAATCTGAACCAAGTATACTCGACGGAGTCACTTCACTTTCAAGCAGAGGTGAGACAGACAAGAGTTTCTCTCGAAACAAATCTCTGTAAAACCACGCACTGCAAGTACGCCGTCCAATATCTCAAGATCCACGCGTAACAGAGAGTACATCCATCGAATCCATTCATGGAATGGATACTTCTACGACAAGAGTTATGTCCAAGCCAAGTCTGCGCGTACAATCAGATTTCACTCCACATTACCTCCGTTCGGACGCGCAGACGTCTGCTTTCGGTCTGGCGAGAGTTACCTGCCCACGATATGAAAGTCCCGAGCGGTCATGATCAATGGTCGTTTTGAAAAAAAGAAAAAAGAAAAAAAATCGAAATCAATATAATTTGAAATGTGAGATTCTGTTGTGCCAGTGAAAATCATCATCGGTTGATCAGTGGTCGTGTTTACTGGCTGCAGTGTTCTGAAACTGCGTACTTACCTGCATCTGGTGTTCAGTTGGGAGCGGAGGTTAGTTTTGTTTGCTTTGATAGTTTGAATATTGCATCGGGTGTTAAGTTAAAACAAAATATCATATATATATATATATATATATATATATATATATATATATATATATATAAACATAAAAAAAACAAAAAGGTAATCACGCCAACTAGTCACGAAACATCGACAGCTTGAGTCGGACCGCTACAAACAGCGATGAAAAGCCACCCTGAAGTGATAGCCCTCATTACCTAATCCTCCCAGCCTTCCTTCCTTTCCCCCAACTCCACCCCTTCCTCTCGGCTCCCCTCCCCCCACCCTCACACCCCCATCCACCCCCT
>NC_134898.1:34494935-34504935 GCF_041734735.1 Babylonia areolata
CTTCTTCTTCTCCTTCTTCTTCTTTTTCTTCTCATTCTCTCTCCTCCTCCTCCTCTTCCTCCTCCTCCTCCTTCTTCTTTTTCTTCTCCTTCTTCTCTCTCCTCTTCCTCCTCCTCCTCCTCCTCCTCCTTCTTCTTCTTCTTCTTCTTTTCCTTCTTCTCTCTCCTCCTCCTCTTCCTCCTCCTCCTTCTTCTTCTTTTTTCATCTTCTTCTTCTTCTCTCTCCTCCTCCTCCTTCTCTTCCTCCTCCTCCTCCTTCTTTTTCTTCTTCTTCTTCTCCTTCTTCTCTCTCCTCCTCCTCCTCTTCCTCCTCCTCCTCCTTCTTCTTCTTTTTCTTCTCCTTCTTCTCTCTCCTCTTCCTCTTCCTCCTCCTCCTTCTTCTTCTTCTTCTTTTCCTTCTTCTCTCTCCTCCTCCTCTTCCTCCTCCTCCTCCTCCTTCTTCTTCTTTTTTCATCTTCTTCTTCTTCTCTCTCCTCCTCCTCCTTCTCTTCCTCCTCCTCCTCCTTCTTTTTTTTCTTCTTCTTCTCCTTTTTCTCTCTCCTCCTCCTCCTCCTCTTTCTCCTCCTCCTTCTTCTTCTTGTTGGTGTTGTTATCTACATATTTATCTATCTATTTATTCTTATTTCTTTCTTTCTTTTTTACCGTCTTTCTTTCTTTCTTCCTCTCTCTCTCTCTCTCTCTGGGCGGGCAGACTTGAAAAGTGGGCTGTCCTTATAGATCCTCTCAGCCAAGCTGACAGGAGTACAGGATTTATGAAACGACAACAGCAGGCGTGGGCATTCGATCCTACAGCTGGGTTAGACGTGCACTTCAAGAGCTGTTGTTCACTGCGAGGGGAGGGGAGGGGGGTAACTGGGAGTTGGGGGAGGAGATGTGGCAAGGAAGGAGGAGGAGGGAGGGAGCAGTGGAGGTGTGATTATAGGGGTGGGCAGGAGGGTTAGGGGTGGGGATAGGGTTGGGGGTGGGGGTGGTGACAGGGGTGAAGGAGAACCGTTCAATTTTCGTGTGTGTTTCACTGGATTTTTTTTTTTTTTTTTGGGGGGGGGGTTGGGGAGGAGGGGGGCGGGTTGTTTCAGCCTCTGTCTCTGAGTCTGTGTCCGTCTCTGTCTGTCTCTGTGTCTCTCTTACTCTGTCTCTTTCTGTCTGTCTGTCTCTGCATCTCTGTCTCTGTATATGTCTCTTTCACACTCTCTTTTCATGTCTCTCCCTCCCTCTCTCCTCACAAAAAAAACAATGCTGAATTGTGTCGTACTTCCCACCAGCTACATTGTGAGACCTGGGCAAAAGACCTGGTTCACTTCAAACCATCAATTTTGGGGACACTGTCATTCAGTTATCATTATCATCGTCTTCTAGCACACTGCTCTCTCTCACTCTCTCTCTCTCTCTCGCTCTCTCGCTCTCTCTCGCACCCCTCCCCCTCTCTCTCAAGTGCAGAACTACACACACGTTATATATATATATATATATATATATATATATATATATATATAAAGATAGATTGATAGATACATAAAATGCGTTATCATCATCATCATCATCTTCTTCTTCTATGTATGTATGTAGATAGATAGATAGATAGATAGATAGATAGATAGATAGATAGATAGATAGAATGCGTTATTTCTTCGTCTTCTTCTTCGTATAGATAGATGGATAGATAGATAGAATGCGTTATCCTCTTCATCTTCTTTTTCTTATAGATAGATAGATAGAATGCGTTGTCCTCTTCCTCGTCTTCTTCTTATAGATAAATAGAATACGTTATCTTCTTCCTCGTCTTCTTCTTCTTCTTCTTCTATATATATATATATATATATATATATATATATATAGAGAGAGAGAGAGAGAGAGAGAGAGAGAGAGAGAGAGAGAGAGAGAGGCAGATTGATAGATAGATGGATAGAGAGCGTTATCTTCTTCGTCGTCTTCTTCTTATATATGAAGCCGAGCTCTCAGCCGGCTACGAGGACCGTTTCACGTACAATCAGTTGCAAACGACTTTTTCACAACTAACCCACCCGTCTTCACTGACTCGTGCCTTAATACCGGCGTGAGGCCATTCCAAACTTGGACGCAAAACCCATTCTAAAGAAATGCTCCAAACATTTATCAAACTAAATCTATGTATCATTCACTGCCAGATTATTTGTATAGTTCTTTGTTGTCACAACAGATTTCTCTGTGTGAAATTATGTCTGTTGTGCTCACAGACACACACTTTAAATCAGTTGGAAGCATATTTGATTTTAGCCCTGCTTCCTTCGCTCACGCTTCTCCTTAATGGCCAGCGTTCTCTCGTTTTGAAACGTCTTTATACCACTATAGCACAGCATCCCCCAGCGAGAGCGGTCAAGGGCATCAGTTTCCCAGGAAGAGTTGTCTATGTCACAGGCTTTGAGGTTTGTCTTCAAGATGTCCTTGAAGCGCTTGCAGGGTCTTCCAAGTTCGCGGTGGCCTTCCTTCAGCTGGCCATACAAAAGCATCTTCGGGATCCTGCTGTCTGTCATGCAGACAACGTGTCCTGTCCAGCGTAGCTGGCACTAGATCAGCAGGCTTTCCAAGCTGGGCAGGCCGCTCCTCTCTAGGACCTGGAGGTTGGAGACCCTGTCTTGCCACTTTATGCTGAGGATCTTTCGTAGGCATCTCTGGTGAAACTGCTCAAGTTGTTGAATGTGACGGCGATACGTCGTCCATGTTTCACAGCAGTACAACAAGGTGGTCAGCACAACAGCTCTGTAGGTTTTGATTTTGGTGCTGAACCTGATGTCTTTGTTGTTCCAAAGCCTGTTGTTGAGTCTGCCAAAGGCGGAGCTGGCCTTGGCGATGCACAGCGTCACTTCTGCATCAAGGGCTCTGTTGCTGCATAGGGTGCTGCCCAGGTAGTAAAACTTGTCGACTGACTTGATCTCTGTGTTATCGATCTTGACTGCAGGTGGGGGGAGGCACTGGAGTTCTGTGAGCTAGCTGGTTGGTACATGGACTCAGTCTTGCTGAGGCTGATGGTGAGTCCAAAGCGCCTGCAGGAGGTTGAGAACCTGTCCATGATGAACTGCATGTCCTCATGGGTGTGTGCAGGAAGCGCGCAGTCATCAGCGAAGAGGAACTCTCACAACAGTGCCTCAAACACCCTGGATCTAGCGTGGAGTCGCTGCAAGTTGAAAGGTTTGCCATCTGTGCAAAACTGAATGTAGATGTCCCGGTCACAGTCTTGGAAGGCGTCAATCAGCATAGCAGAGAAGAGAATGGAGAACAGTGTGAGTGCCTGGACGCAGCCCTGCTTCACTCCATTTACCACAGGGAACCGATCCGACATGTCAGTATTTTCCTGTACTCTCGCCTGCATGCCATTGTGGAATGACGCAATCAGCTGGATTAGGCTGTCTGGGCAGCCGAACTTTAGGATGATCTTCCACAGATCACGGCGGTTCACTGTGTCGAAGGCCTTAGTCAGGTCTACAAAGACCATGTGGAGCTCCTTGTTCTGCTCACGACACTTCTCTTGCATCTGGCGTAAGGCAAACACCATGTCACATGTTCCCTTGCCTGAGCAAAAGCCGCACTGTGCTTCAGGAATGACTATGTTGGAGACATGGTCAACCAGTCTGTTCAGTATGATGCGGGCGAAGATCTTGCCGGCGGTGCAGAGGAGAGAGATTCCACGGTGATTGTCGCAGGATGTTTTGTCTCCCTTCCGTTTGTAAATGTGGACAATTGAAGTATCCTTGAAATCCTGGAGGACCTCCCCTCTCTCCCAGATAGACTGGAACAAGGCGGTCAGCTTGTCTGTCAGCACCTCGCCTCCATTCTTGTAGATGTCGGTCTGGATTCCATCTGCTCCTGGTGCTTTTCCTGACGTTGTCAGCTTCAGGGCTTTCCGGGTCTCGGCCTTGGTGGGAGGGGCAGCTAGTGAGTCATTGACTGGTAGCTGTGGAAGGGCTGCAATTACCTCGTCAGATACGGATGAGCCCCTGTTGAGGAGGGTGTTGAAGTGCTCTCCCCAGCGGGCAAGGATGTCTTTCTTGTCTGTCAGGAGGGTGGTCTGGTCCAAGGCTCGGACAGGGGTTGATCCTGTGACTCTCAGCCCATACACAGCTCAGAGACCATCATGAGAGATCTTCGTGTCGTGAGCATCAGCAGCGGACTGAAGTTCTTCGGACTTTCTCTCTCACCAGGTGTTCTTCATCTCACGCAGCCTCTTCTGTACGAGTTGCTTGGTTTGCAAGAACTGGTTCTCCTTCCTCTGGCAGTCTTTATCGGAAATGTGATCCTGATGCCGTATATGCAGTGTGTTCAGGAGCTTGGAGATTCCAGAGTCGTTCTCGTCAAACCAGTCTTTGTGGCTCCTCTGTACAAAGCCGAGTGTGTCAGCTGCTGCTGTGTACACAGCATCTCTAAAGGTGCTCCATATCTCTTCTACATCAGTCGATTCAGGAATTTCTTGGAGAGCTGCTTGGATTTGCTGCTGTAGCACGTCCTTTGTGATAGGGAGGCTATTAATGTTCAGCTTCCTAGGGGGTTTCTGCCTGGCTGGTTGGAGCTTGCGTGAAAGTCTGATGTTCATCTTGCTGTGTACCAGGTCATGGTCCGACAAACAGACTGCTCCTCTCATGCAGCGTGTAATGGAAACATCACCTCTGTCCCTCTGCCGGACAATCACATAGTCCAGCATGTGCCCTTGCTTGGAGCGGGGGTGCATCCATGTGTTCTTGTACTTGTCCGCTTGTTGGAAGAGGGTGTTGGTGATGGTCAGTCATGTAGACTGTGCTTACTATCCACTATTACTGACATGTTGAACTTACGACATTTGTTGTTTTTGTCTCTTACAGGCACTGTCCTCTTATCTTCTTTTTCTTCTCTTCTTCTCTCATTATAACTATTGTAAAATAAAACAATAGAAAACCATTTTGTGACTGGCCTCTATATGTCCTTGGCCTGCCCATACGAGAAGCTTTCTATCTTTTCACTCTTTTTTTATCCTGTCTAATTCAGTAATTCTTTTGTAACCCCTTTCATATGACACTGGGCTCACGGTCGGTGACAAAAGTGGCGTCGCCAACAGGATATTGATCCATGACAAGACTGATTCCAAAAATATATTTTCTTTTAATGTTTTCATTCTTTGATCCTTCTATCAAAATTCACAATTACACAACCCCTTACCACTCAGTCTACTCCATTCCACACACACACACACACACACACACACACACACACACACACACACACACACACAGATATATATATATATATAGAGAGAGAGAGAGAGAGAGACATATCACACACACACACACACACACACACACACACACACACACACACACAGAGACACGCACACACACACACACACAGATATATATATATATATATATATATATATATATAGAGAGAGAGAGAGAGAGAGAGAGAGAGAGAGAGAGAGAGAGAGAATGCGTTATCTTCTTCGTCTTCTTCACCATCACCATTATCATCACCGTCACCACCCCTATCATCGTCGTCGTCGTTTTTGTTTTTTTTTGCGAATGGTCAGAATGACAAAACCTGGATGACAAAGCACACTGTATCATACTCATGCCTCAGTCTCAGCAACAGCTTGAGAAAGTCACTTTTCGAGAAAAACAAAAACATCAGGCTCGCTGACATTGATATTTGACTGGGGTTACTAACATTTTGTGTCGATTCAATCGTTTAGAGGGAGGGAGGGAGCGGGTGAAGGATGGAGGGAAAGATGGAGAGGTTGAGGGTGGGGAGGGGGTATAAAAAGGAGAGGAAAAAGAAATCGACACGTTAATCGATCTCGTCACACACTGAAAACTGTTGTTGTTGGGTTTTTTTTTCTTTTTTCTTTTTAAGTTTTTTTTTACGTCAGATTATGGACTGTCGCGTTATTGACACATTCATAATTTGACACGTTGGTTCGGATGGAGTCATGTGGAACTGTTGGACTGAGAAAGGAAAAGTTCCCCAATGCTCTCTGCTCTGTTAGACACCTTTCTGGAGCCATGTCCACGGTAAATGATGATGATGATGATATGGATACTTATACAGCGTCTATCCTCGGTCAGAGACCGTTCTCTAAGCGCTTTACAAACATGGAGTCATTTGCACAACAGGCTGCCTTCTTGGGTAGAGCCAACTGACGGCTGCCATTGGACGCTCATGTTTCGTTTCCCGTGTTATTCATTTACATTTCAGTCACGCACACTTACATACTGGTACATACATGTAACATTTTACGTGTATGACCGTTTTGTTTATTTACCCCGCCATGTAGGCAGCCATATTCCGTTTTCGACGGGGTACATGCTTCTAATGTTCTTGTTTTCATAACCCACCGAACGCTGACATGGATTGCAGGATCTTTAATTAACGTGCGTATTTGATCTTGTGCGTGCGTATTCACACGATGGGGATTAAGGCCCTGCAGGTCTGTACATATGTTGACCTGTTTATATGGGAAAAAGCTCCACCCAGTGATCTGGGTTTGAGGTCTCCTGTGTTTCGGCATGATGTTGCGTTCTTTGGAAGGACACTACGCCGATTTTGCTCACTTCACCCAAGTGTGAATGGGTAGGCCTAACTGGCTTGGGTTGGTGAAGATTGGAACAGTGGAGGGAGAGGATTGGCTGAGCCCTGGACACAGAGGGTAAGAATGGAGGGAGAGGATTGGCCGAGCCCTGGACACAGTAAGAATGGAGGGAGAGGATTGGCCGAGCCCTGGACACAGTGGGTAGGAATGGAGGGAGAGGATTGGCCGAGCCCTGGACACAGTAAGAATGGAGGGAGAGGATTGGCCGAGCCCTGGACACAGTAAGAATGGAGGGAGAGGATTGGCCGAGCCCTGGACACAGTGGGTAAGAATGGAGGGAGAGGATTGGCCGAGCCCTGGACACAGTGGGTAGGAATGGAGGGAGAGGATTGGCCGAGCCCTGGACACAGTGGGTAAGAATGGAGGGAGAGGATTGGCCGAGCCCTGGACACAGTAAGAATGGAGGGAGAGGATTGGCCGAACCCTAGACACAGTGGGTAAGAATGGAGGGAGAGGATTGGCCGAGCCCTGGACACAGTAAGAATGGAGGGAGAGGATTGGCCGAGCCCTAGACACAGTGGGTAAGAATGGAGGGAGAGGATTGGCCGAACCCTAGACACAGTGGGTAAGAATGGAGGGAGAGGATTGGCCGAACCCTAGACACAGTGGGTAAGAATGGAGGGAGAGGATTGGCCGAGCCCTGGACACAGTAAGAATGGAGGGAGAGGATTGGCCGAGCCCTAGACACAGTGGGTAAGAATGGAGGGAGAGGATTGGCCGAACCCTAGACACAGTGGGTAAGAATGGAGGGAGAGGATTGGCCGAACCCTAGACACAGTGGGTAAGAATGGAGGGAGAGGATTGGCCGAGCCCTAGACACAGTGGGTAAGAATGGAGGGAGAGGACTGGCCGAGCCCTGGACACAGTAAGAATGGAGGGAGAGGATTGGCCGAACCCTAGACACAGTGGGTAAGAATGGAGGGAGAGGATTGGCCGAGCCCTAGACACAGTGTGCAAGAATGGAGGGAGAGGACTGGCCGAGCCCTGGACACAGTAAGAATGGAGGGAGAGGATTGGCCGAACCCTAGACACAGTGGGTAAGAATGGAGGGAGAGGATTGGCCGAGCCCTGGACACAGTGGGTAAGAATGGAGGGAGAGGATTGGCCGAACCCTAGACACAGTGGGTAAGAATGGAGGGAGAGGGTTGGCCGAGCCCTGGACACAGTAAGAATGGAGGGAGAGGATTGGCCGAACCCTAGACACAGTGGGTAAGAATGGAGGGAGAGGACTGGCCGAGCCCTGGACACAGTAAGAATGGAGGGAGAGGATTGGCCGAGCCCTGGACACAGTAAGAATGGAGGGAGATGATTGGCCGAGCCCTGGACACAGTAAGAATGGAGGGAGAGGATTGGCCGAGCCCTGGACACAGTAAGAATGGAGGGAGATGATTGGCCGAGCCCTGGACACAGTAAGAATGGAGGGAGATGATTGGCCGAGCCCTGGACACAGTAAGAATGGAGGGAGAGGATTGGCCGAGCCCTGGACACAGTAAGAATGGAGGGAGATGATTGGCCGAGCCCTGGACACGGTATGAACGGAGAGAGAGGATTGGGCGAGCCCTGGACACAGTGGGTAGGAATGGAGGGAGAGGATTGGCCGAGCCCTGGACACGGTATGAATGGAGGGAGAGGATTGGCCGAGCCCTGGACACGGTATGAATGGAGGGAGAGGTTTGGGCGAGCCTTGGACACAGTGGGTAGGAATGGAGAGAGAGGATTGGGTGAGCCTTGGACACAGTGGGTAGGAATGGAGAGAGAGGATTGGGTGAGCCTTGGACACAGTGGGTAGGAATGGAGAGAGAGGATTGGCCGAGCCCTGGACACAGTGGGTAAGAATGGAGGGAGAGGATTGGCCGAGCCCTGGACACAGTGGGTAGGAATGGAGGGAGAGGATTGGCCGAGCCCTGGATACAGTGGGTAGGAATGGAGGGAGAGGATTGGCCGAGCCCTGGACACAGTAGGTAGGAATGACTTCACTGACCCGAGGGCTGTAAACGGCGATGGGGACCTTTCAGCCTTTTTATTATTTGTTTTAATCCACTGTGTGTTCCTTCATTATGATTCAGTTGAAGGTCTTCTACTTCTTTTTCGTTCGTGGGCTGCAACTCCCACGTTCACTCGTATGTACACGAGTGGGTTTTTACGTGTATAACCGTTTTTACCCCGCCATGTACGCAGCCATACTCCGTTTTCGGGGATGTGCATGCTGGGTATGTTCTTGTTTCCATAACCCACCGAACGCTGACATGGTTTACAGGATCTTTAACGTGCGTATTGATCTTCTGTTTGCGTATACACACGGAAGGAGGTTCAGGCACAAGCAGGTCTGCACATATGTTGACCTGCAAGATCAGAAAAAAAACTCCACCCTTTACCCACCAGGCGCCGTTACCGAGATTCGAACCCTGGACCCTCAGATTGAAAGTCCAACGCTTTAACCACTCGACTATTGCGCCCGTCAATTGAAGGTTTAACTCTGCAGCACATTATAAGCGGTTTACTAAGCTTCTCCTGTGAGCGACAATTTGAATACTGACTGACCGCTGTAAGTTGAGGAAGGGGATTTGATGATGAGGAAGGGGATTTGATGGTGACTAGATCAGCGTACCGCTCTTTGAAGTCTGAATAATGTCTCACTGCTGTAAGTTGGGGAAGGGGATTTGATGATGGCCAGATCAGTGTACCGCTCTTTGAAGTCTGAACACTGACTAACTGCTGTAAGTTGGGGAAGGGGATTTGATGATGAGGAAGGGGATTTGATGATGACCAGATCAGTGTACCGCTCTTTGAAGTCTGAACACTGACTAACTGCTGTAAGTTGAGGAAGGGGATTTGATGTTGAGGAAGGGGATTTGATGATGACCAGATCACCGTACCGCTCTTTGAAGTCTGAACACTGACTGACTGCTGTAAGTTGGGGAAGGGGATTTGATGATGAGGAAGGGGATTTGATGATGACCAGATCAGTGTACCGCTCTTTGAAGTCTGAACACTGATTGACTGCTGTAAGTTGGGGAAGGGGAAATCATGATGACCAGATCAGCGTACCGCTCTTTGAAGTCTGACTGCCGGCAGTCTGTCAGGCAGTTTGTCAGGACCAGCACAGCAACAGCTCAGTGGAATTCGCCACCCACATCAAATTGTTGTTGTTGTTGTTGTTGTTGTTGTTGTTGTTGTTGTTCTTCTTCTTCTTCTTCTTCTTCTTCTTCTTCTTCTTCTTCTCGTTCTTCTTCTTCTTATCATCATCATAATCAGCGTCATTACTACCGTTTTGACATTTCTCTGGAGTTCTGTTTTTCGTTTTCCCCCAAAAAAATATCATATAAAGTATGTAATATCGTTTTTCGTTGTTGTTTCGTTTTCCTTCTATGATTATATATATATATATATATATATATATATATATATATAT
>NC_134898.1:34509935-34527435 GCF_041734735.1 Babylonia areolata
ATCACAACGACGACACTGACATCATCACACTGACATTGACATCATCATTATGACGACAGTTACATCATCACAACGACACGACACTGACATCATCACAACGATACGACACTGACATCATCACAACTTCTTCTTCTTCCTCGTTCGCCTCCTATTAGATAAGCAGCCCGGTGTCCTCGATGAAGGCTGCCGTGCCGTCGCAGCTCCTCCAGGGTGCCGTACAGTTTGGCTTCCACTGCTGTCGGTGTTGGCCAGTACTTCCTCCTGGATGCTGCATGCGTCCTACAGTTTCGAAGGATGTGGTCGGTTTTTATTGGTCCCTCACCACTAGGGCACACTTCACTCTGTCCAATGCCAAATTTCGTGTGCATGTGGTGGAGCAGGCGGGGTATCACTTTAGGGGCATGGTCAAGGATGTCTTGATGTTGCCGTTCTAGGATCCTGCTCTGGTGTACGAAGCTCTCTCTCTTCAGCCGTCCTTTTGTTGGCTGGGACAGTCTGTCCTTCATGGGGTGGCCTTGCAACCTCTTGAACTTGGCAGTCTGGGCCAGTGGTACTGGTCTGTGGTCGCTGCCTATCAACTGGCTCTGCACCTTCCTGCTGGTTTTTTGGGCAAGGTCTCCAGTGACAAAGGCAAGATCTGGGGTGGTTGAAGATGGTGATGACAGTCTTGTCCACTGTAATCTTGATTCCGTGGATATCAGCTTCCTGATTTGTATCCACTGTAAATTCTGAAGCTGATATACTGTTTTTGACGAGTATCTGCACTCCTCCTTTTAATCTTCGTTCTCTGTCCATCTTGAAGGTTTGGTAACCTCTGATTCTGAACCTGTGGTTGGATTTCAGGTGTGTCTCCTGGATACAGGCCACATCGATTTTTTCTGCATACAATCTTTCAGTAAGTGGAATCATTTTGTGGTAGACGCCCTCTGCATTCCACTGGAGAATGTTGAGTGGTCTAGAGGTTTCTCCGGGGTCAGATGTTTTTCGGCCATTTGCAGTTTTCCTCCGCCTCCGAAGCCTGGCTCCACGCAATGAGACGGGGTGACCACCAGTAGCATGGGGTGGGCCCTTTTGAGGCACAGGGCCCGGCACTCCACTAGCCCGGCGGGACTCCACTGATAGAGCAACATCTCGAAAAGGTTTGAGGTTTTCCATCCATGACGTAAATGCGTTGTACTGCCGTTACGCGCCAGGGGCCCAGTACATCCGTCTTCGGCATTGGTTTTCTTGTCCGAGTTTCCCTCTCGTAGGCGACTTGCCGACCAAGGCTTAAGAGCATCCCCTACCCTGGTTTGTTTCTCTGAGGCTTTCCTTCCCCGGGGCAAGAGGTTTTTATGTGCCTCTTACTCGCATGATGAACCCGTCATAGGACTGTTGGGGAATTTGATATGGTGTAACAGTGCCACCTGTTACCCCGCCCCGTCCTGGTAGAAACATCGCCATTCGGTCCGGGACTGCTTATTCGACCAGACAAGCCTGACTTCCATCGCAGCTAACCTTCATATCTGGGGGCTGTTCCTCTATCCGCCACCTGGGGACCCGCCGGGTTGGGGATAGTCGCCCCGCCCGACACACGACACTGACATCACCACAACGAGTCTTGCACTGACCTTGCCTTGCCTGACTGGAGCCTCGACCAAGAGATAGAGGCCACCATCAGCCTCAGAGTTCCTGGCATCACCACCAAAGACCAGCAACCAGCTATTCTCAAGATCTTGACTCTGGCTATGATAGAGGAGTCCTACCCAGCCAGTTCCTGGACCCATGTATACACGGACGGATCAGCGGAGAAAGCCACACATAACGGAGGCAGCGGTGTCTACGTCAGATTTCCCGATGGAGAGTGCAGCAGCATCGCACTCCCTGGAGGAAAGCTCTGCTCCAATTTCAGAGCTGAAGTCCTGGCCATTAAAACGGCAGCAGAATTCCTCTCCTCCTGTGGAAAGCCCCTTGGCAGCATCTCCATTTTCACTGACTCCATGTCCACACTCCAGGCCCTTGACTCCCCTGATCCTGGTCCACCGATCCTGTCCCTTAAGACCTCCCTCGCAACCCGTACCCAAACAGCCCCAACGACCCTCCAGTGGGTGCCTGCACATGTAGGACTCCCAGGCAACGAGCGTGCAGACCACCTTGCTAAGGAAGGAAGCCAGCTCACACAGCCAACCGTTCCTGCCACGTGTGAGGAAGCAAAAACTCTCCGCAGCAGATTCCGAAGAGGCTGGGTCACCCTGAATGGAGGCTACCAGACACACCAGGATCCCATCAGGACACTGGAGAGGAGACACCAGACTACCATCTACCGCCTTCGCACAGGACACTGCGGCCTCCGAGCACACCTGAAGAGGATTGGAGTGGCAGCCACATCCCTATGTGATTGTGGCCAGGCTGACCAGACCCCATCCCATATTCTCCAAGACTGCCCCCTGTATGAGAAGATGCGGCAGCAGTCCTGGCCTGGGGGTGCGGACCTCAAGACCAAGCTCTGGAGGACGGTAGCCGATCTTCGCCGGACGTCCGAGTTTGTGGCATCCCTCGGACTTGGACCCTGACTGCGTAGCGGTCGAACGCAAAAGAAAGAAAGAAAGAATCGCAACGACGAAACTGACATCATCACAATGATAACACCGTCACCATCACAACGACACTGACCTCATCACAACGACGAAACTGACATCATCACAATGACAACACCGACACCATCACAACGACACTGACCTCATCACAACGACGAAACTGACATCATCACAACGACAACACCGACACCATCACAACGACACTGACCTCATCACAACGACGACATTGATATCTTCAGAAAGACGGCATTGACACCATCATAACGACGACATGATATCATCACAACGATGACAGTGTCATTATCACACTGACGACAATGGCATCATTACAACGACGACACTGACATTATCACGACGACGACACTGACTAATATTATCACACTGACATTGACATTATGACAACGACGACAGTTACATCATCACAACGATGACACATTTAGAAGCGGACCAGCCACAATGTGATTTTCTCACTCGGGGGTACACCCCAGGATTTCAGCTCACTCAACAGCAAGATTGGCGCTCAGTAATGGAACTCATGAGCTTTGCTGGAACCACAATAATGAAAATAATGGACGTGTATATAGCGCGTTTCTCCAGGAATACTGCTCAAAGCGCTTTACATTTCGTCCCCCCCCTCACCCCCATCAATACTCCTCTCCACCCGCACTCCCCGCGTCCCTCCCCCCCCCCCCCCCCCCCCCCCCCCCCCCCCCCACACACACACACACACTTCGATAGGAAAAGCAAATAAAGCTGCACGCAGGAAAAAATAACAAAAAATGGGCGGCGCTGAAGTGTAGCGACGTGCTGTCCCTGGAGAGAGCAGCCCGAATTTCACACAGATAAAATCTGTTGTGACAAAAAGAGCAACATAATACAATACAATACAATACAATACAATACAATACAATACAATACAGAGTGATAGTGTTACAGAGAGACAGACGGACAGAGACGGAGGCAGAGAGACAGGGATTACAATTTGCCCAAGTGTGATATTCGACTGCAAAGTGTAATACACACAAATCATTAGTTCTGTTGTTGTTGTTGTTGTTTTTATCTACACACAAGAAAAACACTGCATGAGAATAATAAATACTTCTTCTTCTTCTTCTTCTTCGTTCGTGGGCTGCAACTCCTACATTCACTCACTCGTACCCGAGTGGGCTTTTACGTGTATGATCGCTTTTTTACCCCCGCCATGTAGGCAGCCGTACTCCGTTTTCGGGGGTAATAGATGATTAATACGAAGGTGTCTACACAGCTGCTTACCCCCCCCCGCCCCCCACGCCCCAGCCCCCCGACTCCTCCTCACACACACACACACACACACACACACACACACACACACACACACACACACACACATTAGAAGATGAGATTCACCTTTTAGACAATTGTGTAAAGTACAATACTTACAGACACAGATTCCTAATCGATATATGTCGTCCAAATGCAAAGCCTAGTGAATTGATCCTTCTAACAGAAATACAGTCAAGGCTGGCGAAATTTGTTCATGAATGTTTCTCTTCTTAATATGCTCATGTTTATGTTTCATTGTGTCTTATAAACTTTAAGGTTTTATGACAATAAAAAGTATTCTATTCTTTTCACACACACACACACACACACACACACACACACACACATGGTCCTGCTGCAAGTAAGGGCCATCCAGCAGATGTTTGAAGCCGTGTGAGGACAGGTCGGACTTAGTGAAGCGGAGGGAAAGGGGCAACATGACACCCAGCAAAGTTGGCGATGTGTAAAGTGTGCGTGGTGGGGGTTTCTCCTTGCAACCCGAGAGGGTCCTGCTATGACGAGTCGGTGGTGGTGTCAGGTAGAGTCTAGGTATTCCGCTTCGCTCGCTGTTCTGTCTCTGTGTCTCCGCCTCTGTCTCTGTTGTCTCACTCTCTATCTGTCTGTCTATGCCCGTCTGTTTGTCGGTCTGTCTTCTCTGTGATTATGTCTCTCTTGTCTCTGTGTCTTTATCTCTCTCTCTCTCTGTGACTCTCTGTGTCTCTGTCTCTGTCCTCGTCTCTGTCTCTCTGTGTCTCTGTCTGTCTGTCTGTCTCTCTGTGACGGTGTCTCTCTGTATCTGTCTGTCTCTCTCTCTCTCTCCCAAAACAAATTTTCAGACAGCTTTTCCAGAATCTGCAAAAAAACAAAAAAAAAAAAAAAAGGGGGGGGGGGGGGCAAAAAAGGTGGTATGCACCTTATCATTGTCTTTGTTAGGGTGAGGAGGAGGACATGAGGAGGAAGGTGAGGTGGGTCGCCAGCGATGATGAGAAAACACCTCCATGTGTACGGCTGAAAGAAGCGTGTTGTGTAGACCTTCATCACTGTTACCTTGATGAGAAAACACCTCCATGTGTATGGCTGAAGGAAGCATGTTGTGTAGACCTTCATCATTGTTACCTTGGTGAGAAAACACCTCCATGTGTACGGCTGAAGGAAGCACAATGTGTAGACCTTCATCACTGTTACCTTGATGAGAAAACACCTCCATGTGTACGGCTGAAGGAAGCACAATGTGTAGACCTTCATCATTGTTACCTTGATGAGAAAACACCTCCATGTGTACGGCTGAAGGAAGCACATTGTGTAGACCTTCATCACTGTTACCTTGATGAGAAAACACCTCCATGTGTATGGCTGAAGGAAGCATGTTGTGTAGCCCTTCATCATTGTTACCTTGATGAGAAAACACCTCCATGTGTATGGTTGAAGGAAATATGTTGTGTAGATCTTCATCATTGTTACCTTGATGAGAAAACACCTCCATGTGTACGGCTGAAAGAAGCGTGTTGTGTAGACCTTCATCACTGTTACCTTGATGAGAAAACACCTCCATGTGTATGGCTGAAGGAAGCACATTGTGTAGCCCTTCATCATTGTTACCTTGATGAGAAAACACCTCCATGTGTATGGCTGAAGGAACCATGTTGTGTAGACCTTCATCATTGTTACCTTGATGAGAAAACACCTCCATGTGTATGGCTGAAGGAAGCACGTTGTGTAGACCTTCATCATTGTTACCTTGATGAGAAAACACCTCCGTGTGTACGGCTGAAGGAAGCACAATGTATAGACCTTCATCATTGTTACCTTGATGAGAAAACACCTCCATGTGCATGGCTGAAGGAAGCACAATGTGTAGACCTTCATCATTGTTACCTTGATGAGAAAACACCTCCATGTGTATGGCTGAAGGAAATATGTTGTGTAGACCTTCATCATTGTTACCTTGATGAGAAAACACCTCCATGTGTATGGCTGAAGGAAGCATGTTGTGTAGACCTTCATCATTGTTACCTTGATGAGAAAACACCTCCATGTGTACGGCTGAAAGAAGCATGTTGTGTAGACCTTCATCATTGTTACCTTGATGAGAAAACACCTCCATGTGTATGGCTGAAGGAAATATGTTGTGTAGACCTTCATCATTGTTACCTTGATGAGAAAACACCTCCATGTGTGTTGTTGAAGGAAGCACGTTGTGTAGACCTTCATCATTGTTACCTTGATGAGAAAACACCTCCATGTGTATGGCTGAAAGAAGCATGTTGTGTAGACCTTCATCATTGTTACCTTGATGAGAAAACACCTCCATGTGTATGGCTGAAGGAAGCACAATGTGTAGACCTTCATCATTGTTACCTTGATGAGAAAACACCTCCATGTATGTTGTTGAAGGAAGCACGTTGTGTAGACCTTCATCATTGTTACCTTGATGAGAAAACACCTCCATGTGTATGGCTGAAAGAAGCGTGTTGTGTAGACCTTCATCATTGTTACCTTATTGAGAAAACACCTCCATGTGTATGACTGAAGGAACTATGTTATGTAGACCTTCATCATTATTACCTTGATGAGAAAACACCTCCATGTGTGTGGCTGAAGGAACTATGTTATGTAGACCTTCATCGTTGTTACCTTGATGAGAAAACACCTCCATGTGTATGGCTGAAAGAAGTGTGTTGTGTAGACCTTCATCATTGTTACCTTGATGAGAAAACACCTCCATGTGTGTTGTTGAAGGAAGCACAATGTGTAGACCTTCATCATTGTTACCTTGATGAGAAAACACCTCCATGTGTATGGCTGAAAGAAGCGTGTTGTGTACACCTTCATCATTGTTACCTTGATGAGAAAACACCTCCATGTGTATGGTTGAAGGAAATACATTGTGTAGACCTTCATCATTGTTACATTGATGAGAAAACACCATGTGTATGGCTGAAGGAAGCACAATGTGTAGACCTTCATCATTGTTACCTTGATGAGAAAACACCTCCATGTGTATGGATGAAGGAAGCATGTTGTGTAGACCTTCATCATTGTTACCTTGATGAGAAAACACCTCCATGTGTACGGCTGAAGGAAATATGTTGTGTAGACCTTCATCATTGTTACCTTGATGAGAAAACACCTCCATGTGTATGGCTGAAGGAAGCACAATGTGTAGACCTTCATCGTTGTTACCTTGATGAGAAAACACCTCCATGTGTATGGCTGAAGGAAGCACGTTGTGTAGACCTTCATCATTGTTACCTTGATGAGAAAACACCTCTGTGTATGGCTGAAGGAAGCGTGTTGTGTAGACCTTCATCATTGTTACCTTGATGAGAAAACACCTCCGTGTGTATGGCTGAAGGAAGCACAATGTGTAGACCTTCATCATTGTTACCTTGATTAGAAAACACCTCCATGTGCATGGCTGAAGGAAGCACAATGTGTAGACCTTCATCGTTGTTACCTTGATGAGAAAACACCTCCATGTGTATGGCTGAAGGAAGCGTGTTGTGTAGACCTTCATCATTGTTACCTTGATGAGAAAACACCTCCATGTGTATGACTGAAGGAAGCACAATGTGTAGACCTTCATCATTGTTACCTTGATGAGAAAACACCTCCATGTGTATGGCTGAAGGAAGCACAATGTGTAGACCTTCATCATTGTTACCTTGATGAGAAAACACCTCCATGTGTATGGCTGAAGGAAGCACGTTGTGTAGACCTTCATCATTGTTACCTTGATGAGAAAACACCTCCATGTGTATGGCTGAAGGAAGCGTGTTGTGTAGACCTTCATCATTGTTACCTTGATGAGAAAACACCTCCATGTGTATGGCTGAAGGAAGCACGTTGTGTAGACCTTCATCATTGTTACCTTGATGAGAAAACACCTCCATGTGTATGGCTGAAGGAAATATGTTGTGTAGACCTTCATCGTTGTTACCTTGATGAGAAAACACCTCCATGTGTGTTGTTGAAGGAAGCACGTTGTGTAGACCTTCATCATTGTTACCTTGATGAGAAAACACCTCCATGTGTATGGCTGAAGGAAATATGTTGTGTAGACCTTCATCATTGTTACCTTGATGAGAAAACACCTCCATGTGTATGGCTGCAGGAAGCACAATATGTAGACCTTCATCGTTGTTACCTTGAAAACCTTGCACCAGGTGTGATGAGATCCACTGCATTCATTCTCATCCCCTGGTGGTGGGTGAGGTGAGTTATCAGCAACGTATTTCTCTGTCTGTCTGTCTGTCTGTATCTGTCTCTCTGTCTCTCTTTTTCTCCCTCCCTCTCTCTCTCCACTTTCTCTTTCCTTCCCCGTCTCCGTCTCTCACAATCTATCAATCTGTCACTCTCTCTCTCATCCCCAGTGTGTGTGTGTGTGTGTGTGTGTGTGTGTGTGTGTGTGTGTGTGTGTGTGTGTGTGTGTGAGGGACTTTGTAGAAATTGAGAGTACAACCGGCGTATTCTGCACTATGTCCGTATGTTGCATCATCTGTCTGTATCTCTTCATCTCTCCCTACCCCTCTCTCTCCAATCCCCCCCCTCTCTCTCTCTCTCTCTCTCTCTCTCTCTCTCTCTCTCTCTCTCTCTCACTCATTCACTCTTTCACTCGTTCTTTCTTTCTCACTCCTCTCCCTTTCTCTCCCTTCTTTCCCCCTCCCTATCACTTTTTTTTTTTAAATCTCTCTCTCCACTTCTCTCTCACACTCTTTCTTTCTCTCCCCCCCAGTCCTACTCTCTGCCCTTCTCTCACTCTTTCTTTCTCTCTCTCTCTCTCCCCTCCCTCTCTCTCTCTGTCCTCGCTCTCTCTCACACTCTTTTTCTCGCCCCACTCTCTCTCTCTCTTCCCCACCCCTCTCGATTATACTACTGCTCCCCCTCCCCCATCCTCTACCCAACCTTGCCCCACCTCTCCCTCTCTCTCTCTCTCTCCCTCTCTCTATCTCCTTCTCTTTCCCTAAACCCCCACGAAAAACAAAAAAACAAAAAAAACAAAAACACACGTGAAGACAAACATAGCAGTAATGCCATAGTGGTTCTAGCCGTGTGTTTCCCCGTTCTGTCCTGTTCAGTCGTTGGTTCCCTTGTCTTCGCCGCCACTGCCTTGTCCTGTTGTATCACACGACACAGTCTCTTGCCCTGTGACACCCGACACCCTAAAGTCAACAACAGAAAAAAAGCTGGTCTCAGTTTCCGCAGGGACCCACAGGGAACTCACACACACACATACACGGACGCACGGAAGCATGCATGCACGCATGCACGCACGCACACACGCGCTCATACCCAAGCATGCATGCATACAGAAGCGGCACGCACGCACGCACACGCACACATGCGCACACTACATATAAGCACGCACGCACGCACGCTCGGACGCACGTACACACACACAGACACAGACACAGACACACACAGACACACACAGACACACACACACACACACACACACACACACACACACACACACACACATTCCCCCTTCTCTCTCTTGTATACACATACACACATGAACTCTTATGTGCACGCAAGCACACACACACACACACACACACACACACACACACACACACACACACACACACACACACACATTTCCCCCGCTCCCCTCTCTCTCTTGTATACACATACACACATGAGCTCTTGTATGCACGCAAACACGCACACACACACACACACACACACACACACACACACACATCCCCCCTCCTCTCTCTCTCTCTCTTGTATACACATACACACATGAACTCTTGTATGCACGCAAACACACACACACACACACACACACACACACACACACACACACACACACACACACACACATATCCCGCCCCCCCCCTCTCTCTCTCTCTCTCTCTTGTATACACATACACACATGAAATCTTATATGCACGCAAACACACACACACACACACACACACACACACACACACACACACACACATCCCCCCCTTTCTCTCTCTCTCTCTCATAATACATACACACATGAACTCTAAAACACACACGCGCGCCTGCACATTTCTCCCTTTATGCCCATTTCCTACACATACGCGTTCATCGTTGGTGAAGAAAGTTTTCATCGTGTTAAAAAACAACAACAACCCCCAAACCACCACAACCAACAACAAAACACACACACAACACACACACACACACACACACACACACACACACACACACACACACACACACACACACACACACAAAACAACAAAAAACAAAACAAAAAACCAAAACAACAACCTTCACTCGTATACCGCACGAAACAAAGCATGCAAGTGGATGTACAACCGACAACAAGTTAAAACAAAGCGTACAAGTGGATGTACAACCGACAACAAGTTAAAACAAAGCATGCAAGTGGATGTACAACCGACAACAAGTTAAAACAGAGCATGCAAGTGGGTGTACAACCGACAACAAGTCAAACCAAAGCATGCAAGTGGGTGTACAACCGACTACAAGTCAAAACAAAGCATGTAAGTGGATGTACAACCGACGACAAGTCAAAACAAAGCATGTAAGTGGGTGTACAACCGACGACAAGTCAAACCAAAGCATGCAAGTGGATGTACAACCGACAACAAGTCAAAACAAAGCGTGCAAGTGGATGTACAACCGACGACAAGTCAAAACAAAGTATGCAAGTGGATGTACAACCGACTACAAGTCAAAACAAAGCATGCAAGTGGATGTACAACCGACGACAAGTCAAACCAAAGCATGCAAGTGGATGTACAACCGACTACAAGTCAAACCAAAGCATGCAAGTGGATGGACAACCGACTACAAGTAAAAACAAAGTATCCAAGTGGATGTACAACCGACAACAAGTCAAAACAAAGCATGCAAGTGGATGGACAACCGACGACAAGTCAAAACAAAGTATGCAAGTGGATGTACAACCGACTACAAGTCAAAACAAAGCATGTAAGTGGGTGTACAACCGACTACAAGTCAAAACAAAGCATGCAAGTGGATGTACAACCGACTACAAGTCAAAACAAAGCATGCAAGTGGATGTACAACCGACTACAAGTCAAAACAAAGCATGCAAGTGGATGGACAACCGACTACAAGTCAAAACAAAGTATTCAAGTGGATGTACAACCGACTGCAAGTCAAAACAAAGCATGCAAGTGGATGTACAACCGACTGCAAGTCAAAACAAAGTATTCAAGTGGATGGACAACCGACTACAAGTCAAAACAAAGTATCCAAGTGGATGTACAACCGACAACAAGTCAAAACAAAGCATGCAAGTGGATGTACAACCGACGACAAGTCAAAACAAAGTATGCAAGTGGATGTACAACCGACTACAAGTCAAAACAAAGCATGCAAGTGGGTGTACAACCGACTACAAGTCAAAACAAAGCATGCAAGTGGATGTACAACCGACTACAAGTCAAAACAAAGCATGCAAGTGGATGGACAACCGACTACAAGTCAAAACAAAGCATGCAAGTGGATGTACAACCGACTACAAGTCAAAACAAAGTATTCAAGTGGATGTACAACCGACTGCAAGTCAAAACAAAGCATGCAAGTGGATGTACAACCGACTGCAAGTCAAAACAAAGTATTCAAGTGGATGTACAACCGACTACAAGTCAAAACAAAGCGTGCAAGTGAATGGACAATCGACTACAAGTCAAAACAAAGCATGCAAGTGGATGGACAATCGACTACAAGTCAAAACAAAGCATGCAAGTGGATGGACAATCGACTACAAGTCAAAACAAAGCATGCAAGTGGATGGACAATCGACTACAAGTCAAAACAAAGCATGCAAGTGGATGGACAATCGACTACAAGTCAAAACAAAGCATGCAAGTGGATGGACAATCGACTACAAGTCAAAACAAAGCATGCAAGTGGGTGTACAACCGACTACAAGTCCAAACAAATGAAAAAGACACAACGAACTCCTTCCAACCAAGCAACCGATGAGTTCCTTGCTCATTCATTCAACCAGTCATTCAACCGTTCAGTCAATCAATCAATCGGTCCTGACTGCGTCCGTCCGTCTGTCCATCCATACATCCATCCGTCCGTCCATTTGTCCATCCGTCCGTCCATCTGTCCATCCGTCGTCCATCCATGAATCCATCTATCTATCTATCCATCCATCCATCTATCCTTCCATCCATCCATCCGTCCGTCCATCTGTCCATCCGTCGTCCATCCATGAATCCATCCATCCATCTATCCATCCGTCTATCCATCCATCCATCCATGCATCCACCCATCCATCCGTCCGTCCGTCCATCCATTCATCCATCTATCCATCCGTCCGTCCGTCCGTCCATCCGTCCGTCCGTCTGTCCATCCATCTGTCTATCCATCTGTCTATCTGTCCACCCATCCGTCCACTCATCCGTCTATCCATCTGTCCATCCGTCCACCCATCCGTCCATCCATCTGTCCATCCATCTGTCCATCCATCTGTCCACTCATCCGTCCATCCATCCGTCCATCCATCTGTCCACTCATCCGTCCATCCATCCGTCCATCCATCTGTCCACCCATCCGTCCATCCATCCGTCCATCCATCCATCCATGCAGCCGCACTATAGTGACAGAGAATACAGAATGATTTATTATCTCAATCAGAGAAACTCATGCGTGGTGTATGCTACGCAAACAATTCACGAGACTCACAGTAATTCACTGTGAATACATAAAGGACCTAAAATCACAAATCAACAAAGCGAGGGAAGAGAACAAACATACATAGCATACTACAATTAAAACAAAGACGTACATGATTAAAACTAGGCTGTTCAACAGCATTTAAAATCAATCCACAATATGTGATTCACGAAAGCTTGCACACACACACACACACACACACACACACACACACACACACACAGAGGGACCAGTGTGTTAAGATATGGTTATTGCCCCTGTTGTGAGTGCTTTTGGGATTGCACGTGAGAACTGCCAGGATGGAAGAAGAAGAAGAACGTTCATGTTTGGTTTGTAAAGTTGTGTCGTTGATGCTGTTGTTTATTTCGTGGGGACACGTAACACCAGCTTAACTCTGGAAGCAATCTGACGCCCCTGTCATGTGAGTTCACTGTGACTTATGTCCTGTTGTCTGAAGTTCTGCAGTTCCAGCAGGTCAGCGTTTTCTCTTGCACGTTCTGTTTATTTGCTTTCTCCTGTTCTCGATTGTTTCGTTTTGGGGGTTTGGGTTTGTTTTGAAAAAAATCTGATTGAACTTTGCGCAGTTTGTGTGTGTGTGTGTGTGTGTGTGTGTGTGTGTTTCTTAATTTCTTCCTTTCTTTAATTTTTTTTCTTTTTCATTTAAGTTTCTGTTGTTGCTGTGTTTTTTAGTTGTTGTTGTTGTTTTACATTCCTGTCTTCGTGTGACCAATTTCGTTGAAACTCGCTGTGGGGTTTTGCTATCCTTCTCCATCCCTACCCCCCTATCCTTCCCTATCCCTATCCCCCCAATCCTTCCCTATCCGTATCCCCCTATCCTTCCATATCCCTATCCTTCCCTATCCTCCTGTCCTTCCCTATCCCTATCTTTCCCTATCCTCCTATCCTTCCCCATCCCTATCCTCCTATCCTTCCCTATCCCTATCCTTCCCTATCCCCCTATCCTTCCCTATCTCTATCCTTCCCTATCTCTATCCTTCCCTATCCCCCTATCCTTCCCTATCTCTATCCTTCCCTATCTTCCTATCCTTCCCTACTCCCCTATCCTTCCCTATCCCTATCCCCCTATCCTTCCCTATCCCTATCCCCCTATCCTTCCCTATCCTATCCTTCCATATCCCTATCCTTCCCTATCCCTATCCTCATATCCTCCCTATCCCTATCCTCCTATCCTTCCCTATCGCTATCCCCCTTATCCTCCTATCTTCCCTACCCCCCTATCTTTCCTTTGCCTCCTATCCTCCCCTATCCCTATCCACCTATCCTTCCCTAGCCATATCCTTCTATCCTTCCCTATCCCCATCCTTCCCTATCCCCATCCTTCCCTATCCTTCCCTATCCCTATCCTTCTATCCTTCCCTATCCCCCTATCCTTTCCTATCGCTATCCTTCCCTATCCTATATTTCCCTATCCCTGTCCTCCTATCCTTCCCTATCCCTATCCTCCTATCCTTCCCTATCCTCCTATCCTTCCCTACCCCTATCCTCCCCTATCCTATCCTCCCCTATCCTATCCTCCCCTATCCTATCCTCCTATCCTTCCCTATCCTCCTATCCTTCCCTACCCCTATCCTTCCCTATCCTATCCTTCCCTATCCCTATCCCCCATATCCTCCTATCTTCCCTACCCCCCTATCTTTCCTTTGCCTCCTATCCTCCCCTATCCCTATCCACCTATCCTCCCCTATCCCTATCCACCTATCCTTCCCTAGCCATATCCTCCTATCCTTCCCTATCCTCCTATCCTTCCCTACCCCTATCCTCCCCTATCCTATCCTTCCCTATCCTATCCTTCCCTATCCCTATCCTCCTATCCTTCCCTATCCTCCTATCCTTCCCTATCCCTATCCTCCTATCCTTCCCTATCCCTATCCTCTTATCCTTCCGTATCCCTATCCTTCCCTATCCTATCCTTCCCTATCCCTATCCTCCTATCCTTCCCTGTCCTCCTAACCTTCCCTACCCCTGTCCTCCCTATCCTTCCCTATCCTTCCCTATCCCTATCCTCCTATCCTTCCCTATCCTCCTATCCTTCCCTATCTCTATCCTCCTATCCTTCCCTATCCTCCTATCCTTCCCTATCCTTCCCTATCCCTATCCTCCTATCCTTCCCTATCCTCCTATCCTTCCCTATCCCTATCCTCCTATCCTTCCCTATCCTTCCCTGTCCTCCTAACCTTCCCTACCCCTGTCCTCCTATCCTTCCCTATCCTTCCCTATCCTCCTATCCTTCCCTATCCCTATCCTCCTATCCTTCCCTATCCTTCCCTATCCCTATACTGCTATCCTTCTTCCCTATCCTCCTATCCTTCCCTATCCCTATCCTCCTATCCTTCCCTATCCCTATCCTCCCTATCCTTCCCTATCCCTACCCCCTATCCTTCCCTATCCCTATCCTTCCCTATCCTCATATCCTTCCCTATCCTCCTATCCTTCCCTATCCCTATCCTTCCCTACCCCTATCCTCCCTATCCTTCCCTATCCCTACCCCCTATCCTTCCCTATCCCTATCCTCCTATTCTTCCCTATCCCTATACTTCCCTATCCTTATCTCCCCTATCCTTCACGAGCCTTTCTGTTCACCACTCCTACCCCTCGGCCTCGTGCCGCCAGAAAACAGACGGATGAATGGTATCAGTTCAGATGAGTGTTGATGGCAGGGCGTGTGAAATGATGCAGGATTTCCTTTCGGCTCCCTCCCCAATGTATTATTTCGTTTCGACGACAGAAAACAGTACACTGGTTTTGATTAGGGATGTGCTTTATCCCCACTGTTGTACTCATTAATCACACATGACTGTGCAACTCAAAATGAATGTAACACCATGGTCAAGTCTGCCGACGATACTACTCTAGAAGGGCTGACTACGAACAGTGATGAGTCAAAATATAGGGAAGAAGTACTGGAACTTGCCAGCCGGTGTGATCAAAACAACTTAAAACTCAACGTATCAAAAACCAAAGAATTAATTTTAGATTTCAGAAAGACCAGATCTGACCCCTTACCACTTGTCATTAAAGACAAGCAAGTAGAAATCATCAGCGAATTTAAATTTCTCGGACTGATCATTTCCAACGATTTGAAATGGGAGAAAAATACGCAAAAAATTGTTAAGAAAGCACGACAGCGCTTGTACTTTTTTCGGCGCCTCAAAAAGTTCGGAATTAAAAAAGAAATCATGGTTGATTTCTACCGATGTACTCAAACGCTTGCCTTCCACCTGTATGTGTACCTACATTTATTGCCCGCTGACCTGCCAACCCACCAGCTTGTCTGTCAACCTGTCCCTCAAACTGTCTTTCCTGTCTGTCAACCTGTCCCTCAAACTGTCTTTCCTGTCTGTCATCCTGTCCCTCAAACTGTTTGTCTTTCCTGTCTGTCAACCTGTCCCTCAAACTGTTTGTCTTTCCTGTCTGTCAACCTGTCCCTCAAACTGTTTGTCTTTCCTGTCTGTCAACCTGTCCCTCAAACTGTTTGTCTCTCCTGTTTGTCAACCTGTCCCTCAAACTGTTTGTCTTTCCTGTCTGTCAACCTGTCCCTCAAACTGTTTGTCTTTCCTGTCTGTCAACCTGTCCCTCAAACTGTTTGTCTCTCCTGTTTGTCAACCTGTCCCTCAAACTGTTTGTCTTTCCTGTCTGTCAACCTGTCCCTCAAACTGTCTTTCCTGTCTGTCAACCTGTCCCTCAAACTGTTTGTCTTTCCTGTCTGTCAACCTGTCCCTCAAACTGTTTGTCTCTCCTGTTTGTCAACCTGTCCCTCAAACTGTCTTTCCTGTCTGTCAACCTGTCCCTCAAACTGTTTGTCTTTCCTGTCTGTCAACCTGTCCCTCAAACTGTCTTTCCTCTCTGTCAACCTGTCCCTCAAACTGTTTGTATTTCCTGTCTGTCAATCTGTCCCTCAAACTGTCTTTCTTGTCTTTCAATCTGTCCCTCAAACTGTTTGTCTTTCCTGTCTGTCAATCTGTCCCTCAAACTGTTTGTCTTTCTGTCTGTCAACCTGTCCCTCAAACTGTTTGTCTTTCCTGTCTGTCAACCTGTCCCTCAAACTGTTTGTCTTTCTGTCTGTCAACCTGTCCCTCAAACTGTTTGTCTTTCCTGTCTGTCAACCTGTCCCTCAAACTGTTTGTCTTTCCAGTCTGTCAACCTGTCCCTGAAACTGTCTCTCCTGTCTGTCAACCTGTCCCTCAAACTGTCTTTCTTGTCTTTCAATCTGTCCCTCAAACTATTTGTCTTTCCTGTCTGTCAACCTGTCCCTCAAGCTATTTGTCTTTCCTGTCTGTCTGTCTGTCTGTCTCCTGTCTTGTCTCTAACGGGCGCACTAGCCGAATGGTTAAAGCGTGGAATTTTCAATCTGAGGGTCCCAGGTTCGAATCTCGTAACGGCGCCTGGCGGGTAAAGGGTGGAGATTTTTTCCGATATCCCAGGTCAACATATGTGCTCACTTGCTTGTGCCTGAACCCCTTTCGTGTGTATACGCACGCAGAAGATCACATACGCTCGTGAAAGATCATGATATCCATGTCGGCGTTATGGAAACAATAGCATCCCCAACATACACCCCCCGAAAATACGGAGTGTGGGTGCCCACATGGCGGGGGGTAAATATACAAATCGGTCATACACGTAAAATGTTATATGTCTGAGTGTGTATGTGTACGTGACTTAAACCTGACTGAATGACACAGGAAACGAATGATGAGCGCCCAATGGCAGACGTCAGTCGGCTCTACTCAGGTAGGCAGCCTGTTGTGCAAAATGAACCCATGTTTGTAAAGCGCTTAGAGCTTGGTCTCCCCGACCGAGGATAAGCGCTATATAAGTATCCATATCATTCATTCATAGATTCTTTCTTTCTTTCTTTCTTGTGTCTGTCTGTCTTCTGACCATCTTGCCTGTAACCTCTGTCCGAAATTTCAGTCGGCTGGCACAGTGTCTTTCCCGAG
>NC_134898.1:34532435-34537435 GCF_041734735.1 Babylonia areolata
TTTCGTTTCGAAGTGGGGAAAAAATTGTACATTGTTTAACTATATTATATTCTTTACATTTCTTCCATTCCCGAATGCCGAAAGGAAGGCCAAGAAAAGCGTGGAGGGGAGGGAATGCAGAGTATATATTGCAATGTTTTAAACTAATTTACAACTTTTTCCGTCTTAAAAAACCGAGTACATGGGACGAAAGGTGGATATATCATTGCCAAAATCTTTGATGTGCATTCCTTCCTTTCTTCCTCATCTGGACTGTCCAGTTAGTGTCCACATGTGAGACTGTCCAGTTAGTGTCCACATGTGAGACTGTCCAGTTAGTGTCCACATGTGACCAGCTTCTCTCCCCCTTTCCCAGCTTTGGGTAGCATTTCCTTTCTCCACCCTCGACCTGCCGGCAATGTTAACTTTTCTTCCCCTGTGTTCTTCCCATTCAGTTCAGTTCCGCAGACATAAAATCATGTATAAATTTGTTAAATAGCGTTGTAATATGTTACTCTACATACCTTCCCCTGTCAACAGAAGGCCAGTCAAAGAGTGGAGGGGAAGAAAAGTAGACTATATATTACAATGTTATTAACCAATTTACAACTTTTTTCTGTCTTATAAACGGAAACGTTCAGGGGGAAGAAATGTGGACGTTGCCAACCAGTTACCTCCCCGTCCAACAATTAATTATTGCACCGATTTGAAACGAAACGTTTGGCGTGTTTTTGCGATGGAGGCATGTGAGAAATGACACGTTGCGTGTCGTGGGCCGTGGGAACAGTGAGGGGATCAGCGGTTGTGTTGATGGGGCGGGTGGACACGGGAACGTCCAGACTGAACGTGATGTCCGAGACAATCCATTCAAAGTTGGTGTTCCTGGCGGAAGACTTTGACGAAGTCCGGAGTCTAAATGCAGACTGACACGGCTGGAATTAAGTTCGGCGATTTCGCTAGACTACACTTCGTACGCCCAGACTTTGTTAAAGACAAAACGGCGCGTTTAATTTTTCTTAAGCACTACAGTCAGCTAGAATGCACCTTCTAGAAGTGTATAATTTTGATGATAATAATAAACACCCACCAACCTACCTCTATACCTACCTGCCCTGTCTACGTAAAAACACCCACCAACCTACCTCAAAACCTGCCTGCCCTGTCTACCTAAAAACACCCACCAACCCACCTGTCTACCTACCTGCCCTGTCTACCTAAAAACACCCACCAACCCACCGGACTACCTACCTGCCCTGTCTACCTAAAAACACCCACCAACCTACCTCTGTACCTACCTGCCCTGTCTACCTAAAAACACCCAACAACCCACCGGACTACCTACCTGCCCTGTCTACCTAAAAACACCCACCAACCTACCTCTACACCTGTCTACCTAAAAACACCCACCAACCTACATCTACACCTGCCTGTCCTGTCTACCTAAAAACACCCACCAACCTACCTCTATACCTGCCTGCCCTGTCTACCTAAAAACACCCACCAACCTACCTCTATACCTACCTGCCCTGTCTACCTAAAATCACCCACCAACCTACTTCTATACCTACCTGCTTACCAATCTTCCTACTCTACCTGCCTTCCTATCAAACTGCCTATCTAATACCTGCATGCCTACGTACCTCACTGTCTGTCTGACTGCCTGACCATCTCCTCTCTGTCTGTCTGTCTGTCTGTCTTCAACATCTACCAATCATTTCTGCAGAAAACTGCCTGCCTGTCTGTCTGTCTGTCTTTAACATCTACCAAATCATTTCTGCAGAAAACTTCCTGTCAGTCTGCCTGTCTGTCTGTCTGTCTGTCTGTCTGTCTGTCTTTAACATCTACCAATCATTTCTGCAGAAAACTGCCTACCTGTCTGTCTGTCTGTCTGTCTGTCTGTCTGTCTGTCTTTAACATCCACCAAATCATTTCTGCAGAAAGCTTCCTGTCTGTCTTGTCTGTCTGCCTGTCTGTCTGTCGGTCTGTCTGTCTTTAATATCTACCAATCATTTCTGCAGAAAACTGCCTGTCTGTCTGTCTGTCTGTCTGCCTGTCTGTCTGTCTGTCTGTCTGTCTTTAACATTTACCAATCATTTCTGCAGAAAACTGCCTGTCTGTCTGTCTGCCTGTCTGTCTGTCTGTCTGTCTGTCTGTCTGTCTGTCTTTAACATTTACCAATCATTTCTGCAGAAAACTGCCTGTCTGTCTGTCTGCCTGTCTGCCTGTCTGTCTGCCTGTCTGTCTGTCTGTCTGTCTTCAACATCTACCAATCATTTCTGCAGAAAACTGCCTGCCTATCTGTCTGTCTGTCTGTCTTTAACATCTATCAAACATTTCTGAAAAAAAGCCTGTCTGTCTGTCTGTCTGTCTGTCTGTCTTCAACATTTACCAATCATTTCTGCGTATCTTCCTTCTGTCTGTCTGTCTGTCTGTCTGTCCGTCTGTCTTCAACATCTATCAGTTATTTCTAACACAGCTCCCTGTCTGTCTGTCTGTCTGTCTGTCTGTCTGTCTGTCTGTCTTCAACATTTACCAATCATTTCTGCGTATCTTCCTTCTGTCTGTCTGTCTGTCTGTCTGTCCGTCTGTCTTAACATCTATCAGTTATTTCTAACACAGCTCCCTGTCTGTCTGTCTGTCTGTCTTCAACATTTACCAATCATTTCTGCATATCTTCCTTCTGTCTGTCTGCCTGTTGTCAACATCTATCAGTTATTTCTAACATAGCTCCCTGTCTGTCTGTCTGTCTGTCTGCCTGTCGTCAACATCTATCAGTTATTTCTAACATAGCTCCCTGTCTGTCTGTCTAAAACATCTACCATTCATTTCTCAAAAGCTTCCTGCCTGTCTGTCTGTCTGTCTGTCTGTCTTCAACATTTACCAGTTATTTCTTGCATAGCTCCCTATCTGTCCGTGTGTCTGTCTGCTCTCGGTCTGTCTTTTGCTTCCACCAGAATATTTATGCACAGCTTCCTGTCAGTCTCTCTGTCTGTTGACATCTATCGGTTATTTTTCTGCACAGCTTGGACGATCAGAATGTTCCCAGGCTACCACCACCACCACCACCACGATCACCACAACCATCACCACCACCACAACCACCACCACCATCAGCACCACCAACACGATCACCACCACCACCACCACCACCACGATTGTATTGTATTACTCTTTTTTTTTTGTCACAACAGATTTCTCCGTGTTCACCACAACCATTACTCAGCACCACCAACACGATCACCACCACCACCACCATCAGCACCACCACAACCATCACCATCACCACCACCACCACAACCGCCACGATCACCACCACCACCACCACAACCACCACCACCACCACGATTGTATTGTATTACTCTTTTTTTTTGTCACAACAGATTTCTCTGTGTTCACCACAACCATCACCACCACCACCACCACCATCAGCACCACCACCACCACCACAACCACCACAACCACCACGATTGTATTGTATTACTCTCTTTTTTTTTGTCACAACAGATTTCTCCGTGTTCACCACAACCATCACCACCAACACGATCACCACCATCAGCACCACAACCACCACCACCACCACGATTGTATTGTATTACTCTTTTTTTTTTGTCACAACAGATTTCTCCGTGTTCACCACAACCATCACCATCACCACCACCACCACCACCACCACCACGATCATCACCACACTACCACCACCGCCCAGCGGACAAAGCCGGGGAACAAGATGGACCAGAAGAAGAAGAACGAGCGGAGGAAAGAGAAGCGGCCCACGCTGCAGACCCAGCAGATCAGGCTGGAGGTGGAGCGCATGAAGCTGGAGAGCAACCGCGCCGAGCTTCAACAGCTGGTGGAGCAGCTGGGGAGCATGCGCCTGCAGCCGGCCGGACAGGGGCCCCTGCAGAGGGACAGCGAGCGTCAGGAGGTGGACGGGATCCTGCAGAGGCTGGAAGGGGCGCAGGCGTCGCTCACGGGCCTGTCCCCGCAGGACGAGGTGCAGCGTCTCACCTCGGAGATCCGCCGTCTCCGGCAGGAGAGTGAGCAAGCCAAGCTGGCAGGGAGCCAGGCCACCACCGACACCGGCACTGCCACCGGCGCCGTGGCCGAGGAGATGGAGACGGCGTCTGAGGCTGGTGGAAAGCCGGTGTCTGGAACCGGTGAGCCAATGTCTGATCCAGTGTCCGAAGCTGGAAAGCCGACGTCTGAAGCGGTAGAGCCAATGTCTGATCCTGGAAAGCTGAAGTCTGCAACCGGAGAACCAATGTCTGCAACCGGAGAGCCAATGTCTGAAGCTGGAGAGCCATGTCTGAAACTACAAATCCAATGTCCGAAGCTAAAGAGCCGACGTCTGAAGCTGGAAAGCCAGTGTCTGAAACTATAGATTCAAAGTCTGAAACTAGAGATCCAAAGTCTGAAACTAGAGATCCGGTGTCTAAAGCTGGAGAGCCAGTGTCTGTGGCTGACTGACATGCTTCTGAAGATTGAAAACCAATGTCTGTGAAACGGATGAAGGCTGTGAAGAACTGAAGGACCAACGCCTCAAGCTGGCAGAATCAACGCGGCAACAAACTGCAAAAACCAAACGTCCGAAGCTGCAGGATCAAAGTCTGAAGATGGAGAGAAAAATCTGACTGAATCTTTAAGACTCAACGTCTGAAGCCGGTAAGCCAGTTTGTGGATTTTTGGATAGCAGACATCTGAAGCTGTGTGGAAAAAAAAAACAAGATTATAACAAAGTCAAACAGGAAAACACAAGCCTGGTGATGGATTTCAAACGTTGGTAGCAGTGGAATAAAAACTAAACGTGGAGAATCGATGTATTGAAACTGGGAAACTGATGTCTTGAAACTGGTAAGAGAGAAAAAAAAAAGTTTGAAGTAAATCAAAGTCTGAAAATAGTTTGAAAATGAAGGTTTGATCTGTCTTATTCTCCCTCATGCCCCCCTATTTTCATCCCCAACACCACAGACCACGTGTTTGGTTTCTTTTCTCTCTCACACACAAAGTACTGGACATTCCGT